>NC_057361.1:31487786-31790816 GCF_016509475.1 Prionailurus bengalensis | reverse complement strand
ACAGATTATAGCTTTGCTTTTTTTAAAAAATTTATTTATTTCAGACAGAGAGAGCATACACTCATGCATGCACACACACAAGTGCAAGTGAGGGAAGGGTAGAGAGAGAGGGAGAGAGAGAATCCCAAGCAGGTTCTACACTGTCAGAGCAGAGCCAGACACGGAGCTCAAACCCATGAACCATGAGATCAGACCTGAGCTGAAACCAAGAGTCAGAAGCTTAACCAAATGAGCCACCTAGGTGCCCCCAGATTATAGTTTTAAGACACAGATATTACTTATTTTTATTTATTTAATTTTAGAAAGAGAGAGAGAGGGAGAGTGGGGGAGAGGGGCAGAGGGGTAAGAGAAAGAATCTTAAGCAGGCTCCACATGCGGTGTGGAGTCCAACGTGAACTCTATCCTATGACCCTGGGATCATTTCTTGAGCCGTACATTCAACCGAGTCACCCAGGTGCCCAAGACACAGATTTTAAAGCAATTATATGTACTATGATTAAGATTAAGAATTTTGTCATCAGGGTATGTGGGTGGCTCCATGGGTTAAGCATCTGACTCTTGATTTTGGCTCAGGTCACGATCTTGTGATTTGTGAGTTCAAGCTCCACATCAGTCTCTGAGCAGCCTGCTTGGGATTCTCTCTCTCCCCCTATCTGTTCCTTCCCCACTTCTCTCTCTCTCTCTCAAAATAATTGAATAAACTTAAAAAAAAAGAATTTTGTCATCAAAAGCTTCAGATTCTGTGTCTCCCCCTCTCTCTGCCCTTCCCCTGCTTGTACTTTGTCTCTCTCTCTCTCGCTTTCAAAAATACACAAACATTAAAAAAATAAAAAATATATATATAAATAAATGGAAAATTTATACACAAATCCAGTAAGTAAAATTATGAAAGCAATGACTGAAGTTAACAGCCGACTAAATCAAGTGAAGAGAAAATTGATGCAATGAAATATAGGCCATAGGAAAGCATCCATATTGCAACACAGAGGGACAAAAGGATGAAAAATACAGAAGAGTGAGCAAAGCAGAGGGGCCCAAAAGAATGAGGTAGTCCCATAATTGAAAGGATATTGACAACTTTCCAAAATTGACAAAAAATGAAACCACAGACGAAAGAATCACTATGAACCCCGATAACTACAAAGAACAGGCTCTTTACGATACAACATTTTCAAACAACCAAGAACATGTGAAAATTTTCTTAATATCAAGAGCAGTAAGATGTTAATTCAAACCACATACATTAGAAGGAGGTGATACTGAAAAGACGCACAACATTAACTATTTCTTAGGATAAAGAGCAAGTGGAACTTGCATATTTGACCTGTGGGAGTTTAAATTGGTACACTCATCCTGGAAAATTGCTTAGAAGTATCTTCTAAAGGTGATCATATTTCTAAATTCCTTTTTTATTTATTTATTTTTTTTTGAGAGAGAGAGAGAGAGAGAGACAGAGAGAGAGAGAGAGAGAGCATGAGCAGGGGGAGGGGCAGAGAGAGAGAGAGAGAGAGAGGGAGAGAGAGAGGGAGGGAGGGAGGGAGGGAGGGAGAGAGAGAGAGAGAGAGAGAAACATAAGTAGGCTCTGTGCCATCAGCACAAAGCCTGATGCGGAGCTTGAACTCACGAACCATGAGATCATGACCCTAGCCAAAACCAAGAGTCAGACACTTAACAGACTGAGCCACCCAGAGAACTGCCCCCCATCCCCCGCTTTTCTAAAGAAATTTTTTAAAGGTGATATTTCTATGTTGCAATCTGGCAATTTCACTTATATATATATGCCTTTCAGAAATATGTAACAAAAGACATATATCAAAATTTCCATAGTGGCATTATTCATAATAGAAAACTCCAAAAGCCAGTGAAATATCTATGAACAGAATGGAGAAATTATAGAATATTCAGACAATGGCCTAGTGTACGACATTACTACTAATCTACTACTAAATGCCAAAATGAATCACATGAACATAATACTAAGAGAAAAAAAAAATCCAAATGCTACAAAAAAATGCAAACTGTATGATTCTTTCTATGTAAAATTCAACAACACACAAAACTAATATTTGGTCTTAGAATTCAGGATAATTGTTACTACTCTGGGAGGTGGAAGGGAAGTGGAGGTGGCAGGGACTCAGGGATGTGAGCAATGGACTAGTTCCTTGTCTAAGTGGCAGCTATACACATGGTCACATAGTTGTAATTCTGTCCATGTTAAATAGTGACAAAAATTATGAAAATTCAAACAGAGAACTTAAACTCTAGAGTTTACCAATTTATGCTTGGATGATAAAACTGAAAAAATAAATAAATAAAAAGGCAAGGAAATGATTGACCATAAAAGTCAAGCTAGTAATTTTCTTACAGTTATAGAGATTTGGTAGATTGTGAGGTTCATAAGAGGCTTCTGGGGTGCTGTCAAATTGATAGGTGCACAGGGGCTTGCTCTAGGAGTAAATTGAGGGGTTGTACTTGGTTTGTGCACCTTTCTCTATGTGTGTTTTATTTCATGATTTAAAGCATCACGAGGAAACAGCTTGGGTCTTCAAATTTCCTCTAGCACATGAAGATTGACCAAAATTAGCTACAAAAACGCTGCCCTCAGGTTTGTTAGAGGAAAAGGTAATGCTGCTCATCAATAACTGAATTGTCCATTGGGAGCACAAATTATGATGCATAAACGAGAGTATTTTCTTTAATATCTATATGTATGCATATCCCACATATGTAAACTTCGTATCAATTAAAACCTCGATAATTAATTGTTAACCATATTCCTTGTCTTCTCGTTTACATAATAAGATGGTAAATGATTTTAAGTTTCTGTTTCAATTCTGAGAGTGCCCCTACTTTGGAAATTGAAAATATGCACAAGCAGGGGCGCCTGGGTGGATCAGTCAGTTGAGCGTCCGACTTCAGCTCAGGTCATGATCTCATTGTTTGTGGGTTCCAGCCCCACGTCAGGCTCTGTGTGGACAACTCAGAGCCTGGTGCCTGCTTTGGATTCTCTGTTCCCTCTCTCTCTGCCCCTCCCCTGCTTATGCTCTTTCTCCCTGTCAAAAATAAATAATCATTAAAAATTTTTTTTTAAAAGAAAATATGCACAAGCCAAAGGCTCGGTGTACCTGTGTCGTGATCTATCTTTTCATGTAAAGAAACCACCTGCCAATTACCACTATTGCCAACAAACAAGTAGTAAAATGGTTAAAGAAGGAAACTAACTGGAAAAAAATTGTAAAATGATCCCTCATTCTTAGAGTAATGTGAAGAAGTGAAAAGAACTCAGGGAAGCCAAGTCTAATCAGTTATTTAACTGGTTTCATTCTAACACTCTCAGTCTAAAGACACGTTTTTGTGACTTTTTTGGACACGGTTGGCAGAAAGAATAGGCAGGCTGCCCAGAAATAGAGGTGAAACTTTATGTTTATATTATTAAATTTATCAGTGATCTTGCCAGCAGCTCAAAGTGGCAAAGACAAAAGCATACCATACACACACACACACACACACACACACACACACACACACACACACACTCACGCTTTTTAGTAAACATCAGAAGTTCCTGCATCAAGCTGTCAAAAAATCCTGTGCAAGGGAAGGAGAAATATTATTAATGAAATATCATTTGTATAAGTGCTTGGAAAAGATGGGATTTGAATTTACTTTCCACCACCAAATAGAAGAGTTGGTGAATACAATACACGAAGTCAGAAATATTTAACACTACTATCATAATCCTAATTTAATTTAATATTAACAGCTAACATTTACTGAATACTTACTAGGTCCCAACCTCTGTTTTAATAAAGGTATTTCCTCTTTTAAATGTCACAACAACCCAATAAGGTAGGTATTATCATTACCTCCTTTTTACAAATAAGGACTCAGAGGCAATGAAAAATATTTTAGGGGCGCCTGGGTGGCGCAGTCGGTTAAGCGTCCGATTTCAGCCAGGTCACGATCTTGCGGTCCGTGAGTTCGAGCCCCGTGTCGGGCTCTGGGCTGATGGCTCAGAGCCTGGAGCCTGCTTCCGATTCTGTGTCTCCCTCTCTCTCTGCCCCTCCCCCGTTCATGCTCTGTCTCTCTCTGTCTCAAAAATAAATAAACGTTAAAAAAAAATTAAAAAAAAAAAGAAAAAAATATTTTATTTGGCATGCTCTTATTATGAATGGTAGAACATTTCAATGATTCATTTGATTTCCTGTGAGATTCTATACATTTACACTAAATGAGAACTTCTGCAATGGAATGTAGCTTTGAAACAATTTCCCCTTTGAACCCATTCCCCCAGGCTTCCTGAGAGGCATTCCCAGATGTGCTCTTAGTGTGTGGCAACTGGAAGGTGATACATGTTGGAATGGAAGTGCAGACTAGCACTGAGATGTACTGCAATCACTTCTCCCAGATGCACTGGAATTTCCAATATGATTTAAATGTTTCTGTGGTCAGTTGCATAGAGACCTTCCCAAGCAGTGTCTGGAAAAAATGTGAACTCCCACAAGTCATCCAAGTTAAAGTTAGGGGACTATGATATTTAGTACATTTCCTCTGATGACTTCTGGAACATAAATTGTGCTCTCTTATAGTTTCCAATAGCTATATTCATCTTTTGGTGATTTGGGAAAGGGCTGAAAATAAATAATATCTAAGGGCCTTGAAGAACTGAAAACAGACTGCTAATCAATAAAGGTAATCTCTTCAAATAATTGGTTTCTGCTATTCCACCTGAATATCTCCCAAATCAACAAATGAAATGGTCCATATTGCCTGTCTGCTGCAAATTGGTGTTTGTAAAGAGTGAAATTACCTGAGATAATACATCAATAAAGCAGCATTTCTGACAACCCATATCTTCAGGTTCAAGAAAGGTGATGCATAAATATGTCAAAATATGTTCAATAATGTTAAAAGGAAAACAAAAAGTTTTTGATACCCACACTATAATTCACAATGAATTCTAGTCTTCCAGGTTTTATATCCTGTAGTAGATGACCCTCCAGTCGGGGGTTAGTGCATATAAGGCCAGGCAATTCAGTTTCCCAGCTAACATGGCTGACTTCAGTAAAATTCATGGCTTGCCCAGGAATTTGAGCTTCATTTGGTCTGAAATCCTAGATGTGGCCTGTACACATTAGGGTTACATAACTCTCCTCAGTTCTAGACTACTGTATTCTTAATCTTCTTGAACTAATACACCTAACCATAGGTACATATAGTTTTCAGCCTAAAGCTAAAGACAAAAGTGGAGCTCACGTCTTTCAAGTATTAAAGTTTCCTAAATCCTATTTATTTATTTATTTATTTATTTATTTATTTATTTATTTGATTGATTTGGGTTCACACCCAGTGTGGAGTCCAACACAGGGTTTGAACCTACAACCCTGAGATCAAGACCTGAGCTGAGATCAAGCTGAGTCAGGCACTTAAACAACTGAGCCACCCAGGCACCCCATAAAGTTTTCTAAATCTTAATGTGATCCTGTAATAACTGAAAAGTGGAATGATGCTTAAAAGTACTGGCACTTGGGGGGGGGGGTAGAATGGTGGGGTTCAAATCCTGGCTCTGCTATTTATCAGGTGAGTGACTGAGAAAGTTGCTTATTCTCTCTCTGCCTCCAGTTCCTCATCGGTAAAATGGGGATAACTATAGTACCTACCTCACAGGTCATTCATTGTAAAGAATACTCACAAAGCACATATAATTATACCTTTTTCATAGTTAAGAGTCTAATACATATGAACCATTATCATTAACAAAATACCATCACAAAATTATTTAAAATTTTTTTTTAATCTTTATTTTTGAGAGAGAGAGAGAGAGAGAGTATGAGTCGGGGAGGGGGCAGAGAGAGAGGGAAACACAGAATCTGAAACAGGCCCCAGTCTCAGAGTTGTCAGCACAGAGCCTGACGTGGGGCTCGAACTCATGGACTGTGAAATCATGACCTGAGCTGAAGTGGGACGCTTAACCGACTGAGCCACCCAGGCGCCCCACAAAATCATTTTTACAGGAATAAGGTAGGAAACATATTTCAAAGCAAGTTCAGTAGATGGATTATTAGACCACAATAATGAAAGCAATAACAGAAATGATAGGTCATTAAGCTCGGATAAACAGAAGAGTAAAACTTCAACAAACTACGAGAAAGAGCAACTTTCTGTTCAGGATAATAAAATGAACATATGTGCTCATCTTCTCTCCCTCTCAAAATGTTTCTGAAATGTCAGAAAGACTGGAGACCTTTAAAAACACTCAAATTGGGGAAAGAACCATTAGTATACCAACCTGAAGAATATCTATAAAATAAAGAATTATACTGAGGAATAAGTTAAAATGATGGACTGCACAGCAGTAGGCTACATGGGGAAAGGACGCCATTTTTCCTAAAGGAACTTAAGAGAGACACCAACATTACAGCTGGCAGATACAGAAGGAGGAAGTGACCTCTGGTACAGAAATCGTGATGATTAATTCAAATGCTATATGTGGAAAAGATATTTGAGAAGGCATGCATCCATAAAACACAAAAAAGGATGCTATTATTAAAGTTAAAGAGGAAAGAAGGGAAAAAGGGAGGGAGGAAGGAATAAAGAACAGAGTTCCTGGAAAACAAAACTATAAAAACCAACTAAAAAATTTTTATAGAAGACTGGAAGAGCAAGTGAAAGTGATCTACAAACTTAAGAAAGCAAAGACAGAGAAATATGTCCAGTTATATCGCAGGACATAACTGAAAGTGGTATAAAGGATCAGTCACGCAGGTCCTCCATCATTCTAAAATGAGATTGAGAGAGACAACAGAGAAAAATAGACAAAACAGAGGACAGGAAATAGGAGGCATGGAAGAATAGTCGAAAGACGAGTATTCTAAGTGAAAGGGCCTAAAGAATACCAAGTAGATTGAATGATATAAAATATTCCCACACTCGGATTTTATTTCATAAACTGCAGAATACATTAGCAGAGAAATGGGAACCATAAAATAATTCTGAGAGAATGAACATGGTACTCACAAAATATGACATCGGACTTCTCATCAGAAAAACTGAGTGATTCCAGATGATGGGGTGATGTAGGAAACATTGAGGTGGGGTGTTCAAAGATGGGCAACATTTGGTTTGGAGCAGCTTTTTTTTCAGGGCTAGAAAGGTCCCCATATTCTCTAGAACTGTCTTCCCCCAAGCAGTACCCAATGACATGAGCTGTTTCCCACTTATCAAAATAGCAAGATACTCAAATCCATCAGGGAACAACCAGACCAGCAATGTAACTCATGACTAGGGATATAAAATAGAAAACTTACTAGAAAATCATCCAAAACTAAAATAGATTTTTAAAAGCTTTTATTATTTGATGCAGTGATCACAACTCTGAAATCCTTCCTATGTAACATCCAGAAATATCTGCTACCACTTAAAACATACATTGGATCTTTTTTTTTTAATGTTTATTTATTTTTGAGAGAAAGAGAGCACGCACCCACACACACAAGTTGGGGAGGGTCAGAGAGACTGAGACACAGAATCTGAAGCAGGTACCAGGCTCTGAGCTGTCAGCACAGAGCCTGACACAGGGCTTGAACTCACAAGCGGTGAGATCATGACCTGAGCCAAAGTTGGAAGCTTAACTGACTGAGCCACCTAGGTGCCCCAGATATATTGAATTTCAGCACCATTTACATTACGAAAATATAGAACAAAATAACATAAGTAAATGCCCCAAAGTTAATGTGAGTGGGCAAGTATTCAAGACCACAGAAATCCAAAAACACATTAAACAACAATTTAGCAATCATTACAATAAAAGTATATAGAAAATAGAAAATTAAAATTAAAATAATACACTCTATTAAAAAAAAAATGAAAATGAGGGCGCATGGGTAGCTCAGTCAGTTAAGCATCTGACCTCAGCTCAGGTCATGATCTTGCAGTTTGTGAGTTCAAGCTCAATGTCAGGCTCTGTGCTGACAGCTCAGAGCCTGGAGCCTGCTTCAGAATCTCTGACTTCCTCTCTCTCTGCCCCTCCCCTGCTCACGTTCTGTCTCTGTCTCTCAAAAAATAAATAAATGATAAAAAAAATAAAAAAAAAAAAACAAAGATGAGAATGTTTAATAGCAAAAATTCTGGGATGCACCCAACAAGGAATAATGAGATAAATTTATAGATCTGAAAATAATTAAACATACAATTCAAGTTTAAAGAAGTAAATTGTAAAGAAAAAATCAGCATTAAATAATTTAGAAAACACAGAAATGGATAAATTATTTCAAGTATTCACCACGTGAGACATAAAAGTTAAATAAATAAAAATTAAATGATGGGGCTTAGCCAGTCAAACGTTTGACTTCAGCTCAGGTCATGAGGTCATGATCTCACAGCTCATGAGTTTGAGTCCTGTGTAGGGCTCTGTGCTGACAGCTCAGAGCCTGGAGCCTGCTTTGGATTCTGTGTCTCCCTCTGGCTCTCTGCCCCTCCCCCGCTCGTGCTCTCTTTGTCTCTCTCAAAAAAAATAAATAAAGTTTTTTAAAATTAAATAAAAATTATAAATGAGCAAGAGACTATGAACATAAAAACAATAATACTAACAGTCACTATTGTCAAATAATGAGTTGGAAATGTCTAATCAATGATTTCCCCTAAAATGAAAATACATCATTAAAATTTACTCAAAATAGGTACCATTTTCAGAACAAACACCAAAGGATAAAACTGAAAAAGTTATTAACAGAATAACTTTTCTAAAAAATTCCCTGGAGTCAGATGATTGTATGATCAAGCCTGTACATTTTCAGTATATCTGCTGTATTAATTTTCCCCCAGCACAGGTAAAGATGAAATATTACTAACTCATTCTATGAAGCTGATATTGTCCCATTCATTTAAAAAACTGAAAAAGATAACTTATAGGAAAACTAGAGATTTAGCATAACCTACCTCGCTCCTAACTATAGAGGCAAAAATTCTACTATGGCCCTTCTAGTTACAGAGAACCACCACAGCAGCAAAGTTGCAACAAGGGTGGTGCCTAAATTCCAGTTTAAATTAATAACAGAACTAAATGATTTGATATAAACCAAGGCAGTTTATCTACTTTAGACATGCTGAGTCCTAAAAAGCACATAAAAGACTAATGTAAATGTACCGTCTACCAGGCTATACTCTAGATCGAGAGCTGGTATTTCCTTAGCTATATATACATGGGGAATTTCCAAACTTTTTAAAATTTACAAGGGCTTTTCCTACCCATAGTTTACCCCTTCTCATTTGACATTGGAGGAAACTGAGGTTAAGAGATTGTCAGTACTGACCTCAAATCATAAGATGTTTAGAAGAAATTAAAAAATCACACGAATACTAAAGAATCTATATTTGCACTCTTTTGCTTTTCTGAATAGCGTCCTCATAATTTATGAGTGTAGAGCAAAATAATTTAACATTGTGTTTCACTTAAAACAACCTCAAAGAATATATTACATTTTATTATATGATACAAAGCAAAGGATTTAGAGAAACACATAACTGTTACCTTCTTATAGTTTCTGGAATAGAAAGAGAATGGGGTCCTTCAGGCCAGCCAAAGAGACTGAACCAGGTCTGAGCAGCGTGTACAACCTTTTCAAAGAAGTCATATGCCTTTGTTCCTTCTTCAAGAGAAAAGAAGTGCTCATTTTTCTCCTCCTTTTTCATAGATTTATCTTTGTTTTCCTTTGAGGTTTTACTTTTGCCCGAGTTCAATCTTTCAGGTATTATTTCGATTCCTAAAATTCACATTTGTTTGTAAAAAAACAAACAAAAAAGAGTTACATCACCAGAGAGTAAAATATCTTGTCAGCTATTGCTATTTGCATGTAGACAAATAAAGCTCATTCTACAAATTATTCAATGCTCTCAAAGAAATTCTGAGTCAATTGATTATATCTTAAAAATACAAAAATAGCTTTGTTTGCAAAGACCTAAAAGAAATACTTTAAAAATAGATGAGTTTCAACAAAGAAAATCATTAAACTTTCTTCTTGTCATAATGGTGAAAACATTCCCCAAAATGAAACATTTCATTTTGAATTACATATGTAAACTATTTCGACAATTCTTCAGTTCTACTTACTAGAATTAAACCTTAGCTGAAAAACTCATAGAAACAAAATATTGGTTTCATATTCAAAATGACTATATATCCAAGAGAAGTACTTCAATAAAACAAAACATCTCAAGTTATAGAAATTTTCAATATAAAATGATTTTACTTTTTTTTTTTTTCCAAAATATCTATGTAATGGCACAAGCACACACTCATTTAAAAACCTCACAATATTTAATTGGGTTTGGTCCATTCAGTAAACAGGAACATTTTCAATATTACTCATTCTAGAGAAAATAATATTTGAATAGTTCATTACAAATGATAATACCAAATTTGCATATTTATCTATTTCTCTGTGCTCATCTGTTTCTAAGACAGGTAATACTAGATCCAGCTCAACAAATAACAGACAAACCGCTAGTTTGGAAGTTCCCTAACTATACAGAGAGTACTGGGGATGTCACAGCAGATTCACAGGGGCTCTACAGGATATTTAACATTTTAGTTAAATATCACTACAACATATGCTGGTGATCACGTGAATTACTACTCTTTGGTTTTTCAACCGAACTATTTAATAAACGGAACTGCTTGGCACATCTTCTGACCTAGGGGGAAAGTACTGAGATAGGAAGTACACTGTGAACAAAAAACATCAGAGAATTTCTGCTCCAGATCATTGCAGACAGCTCCCAGAGCATATGACCCACTTGCAATTAATGAAAAATGCATGGTTTTCTTCATGGATTTCTTCTTACCTCATAAAGCCTAAGTTTTCAACTCAATAATATTAAATAGATCATGTTATGAACTTGGTTGGCTGAGTACATTATTTATTTGCCACATACCAACAAATAATTTTTTCTTTGCAGGCTCAGCATCATTACGTTTAGTCAAAGTAGAAGAGAGTAAACCATCTTCTTGGTAGGGAAGCAACACATTTTCTCCACTCTTCACAGAAATGTCACTCTTATCTACAAATGACACATTAGAACATAGTAGGTCAACAAGCATTTGTGAAATGACTATCAAATTACTGAACCTGAATTTCATAATTATACATAAAATATATATTATATAATAAATATGAATATATACAAACATAGAATAAATTTTTTTTAATGTTTTTATTAATTTTTGACAGAGTACACATGAGCAGGGGAGGGGCAGTGAAAGAGAGGGGGACAGAGGATCTGAAGCAGGCTCTGTGCTGTCAGCACAGAGCCCGTTGTGGGGCTCAAACTCATGAACCTGATCATGACCTGAGCCAAAGTCGAACGGTTAACCCACTGAATCACCCAGGTGCCTCTAAAAAGTTTTTTTTTTTAAGTCTAAATGTCCATTATAGTTAAAATAAGATGTCAAGAAAAAACACAATAAAGGCTGATATGGTTTTCTGAGTTGAATTAATTTTATTTAACAAGGCAATTATTATGGCATATCAAAGTTTTTAGGAAATGAACAATGCTCACCTTTAGGATAAACAAAGATGTGTAAACCATTTAAAATGTTTCTACAGTGAAATTTTTGGAATTATTAAATATGGTGCTCAAAAGTGAATATTAAGAAGAACATCACTAACAGAAGTAATTTCTTCTCAATTTTCTGAAATGAAATCACTGCTTCGTTATGAGCTGACACTATTTTGCACAGCTTTCAATCTCTATTCCAGCTACAGTTGCTGTCTATACACTAGAATTTGCCAACATGGTAATATGAACCCAGCCAAAGGCAATGCTAAGAAAAGGCAATAGATGTGAAAAGACCAGATTCCCTATCTACTTATCTATCTATTCACATATGTATATATCTATGTATATTTGTATACATATATGCATAACGTAATCCTGTCAGAAAAACATGGCCTTTGCAGTTAGAAATTTCTAATTTGAAATCTTGGCACTACAACTCCTGAGCTATTAAACCATGGTATGTTCTACAAGATCTCTGAAACATGTTTTTATACACAAAATGAAACGTTCTGAGCTCATGAATTTGTTGTGAGGGTTACTTTATAGGCAATAACATAGATAAGTAAGCTGGTATATACGAAGTTTCTTCCATTCCTTCAATAAAAAGCCAATCAGATTTTGACAGAGAATCGTTATCGAGTAGGTGTGTATATCTCTGCAACATTACACTACTAAAGACTTCATTAAAATGAGCCTTAGAAAATCCAATGACAGGGGCGCCTGGGTGGCGCAGTCGGTTAAGCGTCCAACTTCAGCCAGGTCACGATCTCGCGGCCCGTGAGTTCGAGCCCCGCATCAGGCTCTGGGCTGATGGCTCAGAGCCTGGAGCCTGTTTCTGATTCTGTGTCTCCCTCTCTCTCTGCCCCTCCCCCGTTCATGCTCTGTCTCTCTCTGTCCCAAAAATAAATAAATGTTGAAAAAAAAAAATTAAAAAAAAAAAAAAAAGAAAATCCAATGACAGAATGATTCATTGTGGATGCATTAGGCAATGTCTTTTCAACTTACTATCAAATGATAAAAAGTTCATAGTGGGGTACATACCCACATCTGTACCCTTCAACTAAAGTCAATGATTCATATAACAGTTTTTATTTAGCATATTAGCTATAAGAAACAAATCATACTGCTTTAATTTTTGATTTACTTAATATGTTTTAAGAGTTCACCTTTATTGAACATATCATACTCTAGGGCACTGTAGCTAAGTGTGTAGGCTCCGAGGCCTTACAAATTTGGTTAGAATTCCCTGGGGCAAACTGTTCAAACTCTTTATGACTCAGTTTCTTAATCCGTTAAGTGAAATTAATAAGAGTATCAACTCAGTCGTTGGGGGAACTAAATGAAATAAAAATATAAGGTAGTTAGCAGAGTACCCTATGCCTAGGAAGCATTAAATATATAATACAAATTATGACTATACTTATTTCTAAAGATATTTTAGAACATTTAAAAATCACATTTTTCTATAGTAATATTTACTGAAATGGATGCATTATTTTTAATCCACAGATTTCATACTTAATCAAACACTAAGATTCTATTCCCTTTTTTCTTTTAAAGAAATAGCAATATTTTATACAGTAACTCCTCATTATTTTTTTGGAGGATATTATGAAACTATGAGTGTTAAAGCAATTATAATAATATTTATAATCGTAAAATAATGAAATGATAATAGTAACAATAATTTATAGCTATTTACTCTATTGAGTCCTCACAAAAGCCTTTTGAAATAGATATTATTAGTATCCTATTACTCTCCTACCACGCGTATTTTGCTAAATAACAGATGTTTGAGGATTCGAGAATTAACAATAAAAGCATAAGGCAAATGGTGAGATCAGAACACAAAATAGAATTTCCACCCACGTTCTATGATACTTCATCCACTGCTCTTTCTGTTATATTATCTGAAATCTCCCCTACCCTTCAAGTATATTAGAAGAATATAAAAATATAACAACAGGATTGGTCAGAAATCTTTTAAATTTTGAGACTGTGTATAAAATTTGTAATATATATGTGCTTGGAAGGAACAGTCCGCAAGGTGAGAAGAATCTCAGGGAAGTACGGTATGTGGAAGTCCAGAAAGAGTTTGAAGAGGGGTTGGGGCCGGGGGTCAACAGTATAAACTATTGCTCAGCAGTGAAGTAACAGCAGTAAAGTGGAAGAATGCTCTGCCTCACCCCTGACATGTCCTTCCTGTTAAAGGAAGCTATGGTATTCTAATTATTCAGTTTCCTTTGCTATTGTTCTCCCTCTGTGTGAGAAATTGAGTGGTTTATCTGACTGGTAAATTTGCAAGGAATAAATCAGGAATGCATGGCCTAGATTCACCCTTTTTCCTCTTTGGGAACAAGCCTGTCCACTGAGAAGATATAGCTCCTGTTTCCTCCAGCTGTCATCCTGCACTGGCCCCCAAAGCAGCTAAGAGGGAGGCATAATTTGAAGGGTAAGAGTAAGCAAGATTAGCTGATTAAGTAAGGTCTGAGGATGAAGGGATTCAGATAAAGGAATGGCCTAAGGCAAGAGAGTCTGGCCTCTCTCAGGTTTGTGACAGGAAAGATGATGGGTCAGTTGCATGCTTTGGAAGTTCAGAGTGTTCCTGCCTGATGGTCTCTATTGTTTCTGAAAAGTTCCAGAAAAGGTCATGCCCTGAGACTGAGACAGAACAGAACTAAAGAGTTTCCAAAGGAGTGGGGCACATTTGGAGAAGTGGAGAACAGGGGAAAACCGGTTACAAACATAGAAAAGATATCCAATACAGCACTGAAACAAGGCCTTGACACTATACACAGATGACACGTTTTTCCCATACTTCATCCTTTCTCCTCGTCTGAGACTGACTCCATCATTCTCCTCCATGTCTTACATTGCACATATTGTTCTTAGTCTCTCACCATTTCCTCTGCCGCAACTCCCAGCTGGCCTACTGATCACTCTCCAATTTTATTTATTTATTTATTTATTTTATTTATTTATTTTTTATTTTTTTAATTTTTTTTTTCAACGTTTATTTATTTTTGGGACAGAGAGAGACAGAGCATGAACGGGGGAGGGGCAGAGAGAGAGGGAGACACAGAATCGGAAACAGGCTCCAGGCTCTGAGCCATCAGCCCAGAGCCTGACGCGGGGCTCAAACTCACGGACCGCGAGATCGTGACCTGGCTGAAGTCGGACGCTTAACCGACTGTGCCACCCAGGCGCCCCTCACTCTCCAATTTTAATTCAGCTCACATCCCCACTGTTCCCTTTCCAAATCACTGATACTCAGAAATCACAGAAGGTTCCCACTATTACAGAATAAAGGGTGCAGTGGCCCCTTTATTGCTTGCCTCGTGTCGCCAGTAAGACCCCCATGCTTTTGTTATATTGCCCTTTGCCCAGATTACCCTGTTCAAGATCATTTGTCAAGCTCTACCCAGATGTCACCTTTTCTATAAAGTCATCCCAGACCCCATATGTCAGCATTACCCTCTGCACCACACCCACATCTCCAACACTCCAACTAGCTCATGTACAATACTCTTAATTCAATCTTCTTTGTATTTATTTATTTATGAGTCTTTGACTAGATTTTCAACTTTCGCAATTAAGAGACACTGCCATATTATACTTTCAGTGCTAAACACAGCTCTTGGAAATGGTAGGCGATTAATAAACATCAGTTAATTTTAAGGTCACTTTATCTTCAGGTGTTGGCTTGGATGACAAGAGCATATACAGTGAGAGTAGGAGACGACAGTCATATCTAACTTACCTTCCTTTAAAATAATTGTTTGTTTATCAAGATGAGTTGCCATATACGGGTAAATAGTAAGAAGACAGTTTTCTGCTGTTCCAGTAACTGGAAGCAAAAACCTAAAAGTGAAAACATTGCATTTCAATAAAATAAATTTTTGAGATGCAGTGAACACAATGAAATATTTTTTACGTATGCTGTATGCCTTAAATGATCAAGACATGAATTATTTATCGTTTTTCTTTTCACCTACTTTGTTTTTCTTAACCACCTATCATATGTATTTTAATGGTGTAAGAATATTTACTTTTAAAGCTTTTAAGAGAGATGGTAAATTTCACTGTCAAGTGTGCTCTAGAACACAGCTTATAATTATGCAGGTTCATAAATGGATTCAGGAAATTTTAGGACTGAAGGAGCCTCAGACTTAATTTAATCACCTTCTTCTTGTAAAGAATCCCTGACAAATGGCATCTGGCTTCAGATGACACTACTAGGGAGACAGTACCATAGGAAGACCCATGACTCAGAGACAACCCATTTCGTATCTAGAGAGCGGTAACTTCAGACATTCCGTTTCAGAGCAACAGAGAACAAAATCTACAATCTGATCCCCATTATGTTCCTTCAAATACTTAAAAATGATCACTGTATCTTCTCTAGGCTTTCTCTTCTTCACATTGAAAACATTTATAACATTCAAGGTTTCTTTCAACTCCAAAGAAGTTTCTTTCAACTTCCAAAAATTGCACATACCATCTAACTTCTTCAAATGGTCTTTTGTGTTTGTCCTTTAAATATATCTGAGAACTGAAAGCAATACTACAAAAGTTATTCACCTAGTAGAGTACTACTCTCTTCCATAAACTGCATACTATTATCCTATTTTATAAAAGCATTGTGAAATTAATAAGAACTACAAAACTCCTAGGTTATATTGGGCCTGTCCAATTTATGTGACAACTCTGTCCTTGTACAACTGATCTTTTAATAGAAGTACTATGTTTTATCCATACCACTATAAACATGGATTATTGGTTTCACTTGTGCATTATAACATTTATCAAGATGATTTTACTCTTGAGTCTGCCATGTATTGTATTAGCCCTTCTACACAGTTTATGGTCACTGGCCAAGGTGAAACAACAAAATCTGGTGTTATAATCCAAGTTGATACAAGTAAAATATAGGATAGGATGAGACTATAAAGAAGTTTGTAGCAATATAATGAGCTGTCAGAGACATTCAAATAAACATATGTTATATGTAAATGAATTGATTTTCACCTTAGTTCTGCATACTTTCCCATAAAGCATTATGTTTTTCTCTTTACAACTGATGTGCATTAAAATATTGTGCAAAATATACATATTGAGCACTGTCTTGTTTGACCAACCCTAATCATTCTATTCCATCATCCTAAACACATGTATCAGATAGCCCTATTCCAGATTAAATTGTATTTCTCTATGCAATTGTTTTTTCTGTATGATGTCCTTTTTAAAATGAAATTGAGAATTCCTCGATAGCATGAATCATTACTTCTATATATGGTGTATTTGTGCTAAATGTAGTGATCGATCAAAATTCCATTAACTGTCCAACTCTGTTTAATTAACATTTCTCAGATTAGATAACACAGTTTACCCACAGATACCATCATCATTGTTATCTTAGAACCAAAAATGTTTTCTGCTTTAACAGTGATTACAGGAAAACAAGGAAAAAAAACAAACAAAAAAAACACGATTCCAGCAAATGCTGTGGTGCTCTGCCCTTCTGTCCTTTTCCCCTAGGATGTAATTTCTTTGTGCGAGGCTCCCATCCTCTGGGTGGGCATGGTGGGGTAACTGTCACCTTTTTCAGAGAACCAATGTCAGATTACTAGAGCTGCTGAAAGCCTCAATTGCCTTGGAAATTTATGGTCCCCTGGGTGATGCTGCAGCCAACGCCCCGTGGTGCAGGAGTTTGAAAGCCCAGCTTCTTTGCTTCAAATGGGACAAAAACTCTGTGGTGTAACTTTGTCTCCAGAGGATCCCATGGGATCAAGGTGAGGTTGGAGCTTAAATTTCATTTTATTTGGGATGACTGATTCCATGTTCTGCTTTCCTTCTTCCCTTCCTTGTTTTTTCCTGGCAGCCATTCCTTAATAAACCACATATCCATGAATCTTCACCTAAAAGTCAGCTTGGGGACAACCTTACCCAGGACAACAACCAAATGAACAAATACAAACAGTATCACTTAAAACTTTTATAAAATGATGTGGAACTAAAGAACATAAGACTGAAATAAAATTCATTCTGAGAATGAAACAGGAATAAATATATTTTTTTAATGTTTAGTTTTGAGAGATTGCAAGCAGGGGAGGGGCAGAGAGAGGGAGACGGCTATGTACTGACAGGCTGTCAGCAAGGAGCCAGATGTGGGGCTTGAACTTAGGAACCACGAGATCATGACCTCAGCTGAAGTTGGACGCTCAACAGATTGAGACACACAGGTGCCCCGGGAATAAATAGTCTTACTTCTTTCTTGTATAAAACCAGCTCGTTGAAGGTGATAACATTGATTTTACATACTCCTCAAAGTAAAGAATAACCAACATATACAAAATTCATTTGATGACATTCTTCTATAGAGTAGCACATGATATAGAAATTATACAACTTACACAGCATGGGAATATGGACACTTTAAACACTAACATCATTTTTATCAAACATACATGAAAATAGGGGCACCTGGGTGGCTCAGTTGGTTGAATGTCTGACTCTTGATTTCAGCTCAGGTCATGAACTCACAGTTCGTGGGACAGAGCCCCATGTATGGCTCTGCACTGACAATGCAGAGCCTACTTGGAATTCCCTCTCTCTTTCTCTCTCTGCCCCTCCCCTGCTTGCACTCTCTCTCAAAATAAATGGATGAACTTAAAAAAAAAAAAAAAAGACCTCCTTTAAAAAAATACATTAAAACAGAAAAGGGACTTGCAGTCAGCAATACTAATACTCTACAATTTAACAAAAATATTTCTGGGAAAATAGGGCACTTTATGGTACCTTATCAGAGAATAATGGTATTATTTATGGATGCTCTATGCCAATCCATATAGCCAGGAACCATTAGTGGTAGACGATTTAGTCTAAAAATATTCAATATTACAGTAACAGTAAAATTACTGTAACATTGTATAGTAACAGCGAAGTGACTGTGACATTATGGGTTTCAATTCTATTTGGTAATTTATATAGCAATCTTCAGGCGTATGTGATTTAGAAGAGTTCCAACGGGCAAAAATCAGGATTGAGATTCCTGGTAACAGAGGTGATACGATGCAGATGTTGGTGGTGATGGAAATGGGCTTGAACTATTGGGGGCAGCTACTGTGCTGAGCATCTAAAATACATTATTTCACTTACATAAATTTTCTCAACAGTCTTTGAGGATATAAAGTATTAACTTTCTCGACTTTGGTTACAATAGCAAGGTCCAGAAAAAGTCAACAGTTGTTTAAAGTCATACAATTAGGAAACAGAGGGCCCAACTTCAAGTTCAACCTGTCTGAAACAAAGCTATACTCTTGGCCCACTGCATGAGAATCGTTAGCTTCTAGGTCTGTCTCAGTGCACATATACTCAAAGTGACCAAGTCAGGAAAGAGTCTTAGATACGACCATGGATGTAAGCACTTACCAACATTGCTCACTACCTTCTTTTATCATTGATTATCTCATTAAATAATATCATTTTAATACTTCTAGCTGTTCTAATAATGTTAAGTTATATAAGTTCCTATGAGAAGCCAGTTTAAATAAAAGCCTTTTTTTTGGAAGAAATAAAGATTCTCCTGTATTCTCAGGAAGAAACATTTTATTTCAGATGCTGTCCTAAGTAAATAATAACCAACATTTACAAAAGCAACATAAACACATTCTCCCATTGGACACATGAAAATTCCTACAGAGGTAGAAACTTTGCAGGTGTGTATGGAAACAAAAGGGACTGCTGTACTCAAAGGGACAATGCAAAATAGGATGATAGGGAAAACTCTGGCTTCTCTCTATACCGTCACCATGTTAGATACGATTGTCATGTACAAACTATGAATATTTTAGTATGATAAATCAAACAGTAAATACCATAATGTACAGAAAGTCAAATATGGAATGCAATATTTATTTTTATACTTTGTCATTTCAGGCTCGCCTGAAATTTCTCATTAGTGATTGTTTTCCCTCTACCAACATTGTACTTTACATTTTTCTAAATTCACAGAATTGAAAGACTAGTAAAATAAACACATAGGTGCCCTTCACCCAGTTAAATTACTATTTCACCACATTTGTTTTTCTCTCTTCTATTAAAAATTTATTTTCTTGGGACATATGGGTGGCTCAGTTAAGTGTCTGACTCTTGATTTTGGCTCAGGTCATAGTCTCACAGTTTGTGAGATCGAGCCCCACATCAGGCTCGATGTCAGCCCTGTCAGCAGCACAGAGCCTGCTTGGAGTTTTCTCTCTCCCTTTCCTCTGCCTCTCTCTCGCTCACTCTCTCAAAATAAATAAACAAAAAAATTTTTTTTTCTTAAAATGTGTGTGTACACAAATCGACCCCCTAAATATTCAGCCTGTATCTCCTCAGAACAAGAACATTATTCTATATAATCATAATCCTATCATCACTACCATCAAATTTAACATTAGTACAAGAATATTATCTAGTTTGTAGTCCATATTCAAGAGTCCCAGTAATGTCAAAGTCCAAACTGAGAAATTGATTGAAATGGCTTTCCTTTAAACCAAGACAATCTCTGTGTCATTCTTGGGTGGTCCTTCATTAATTGACATTATTTTTAAGAGTTAAAGCTACTTGTTTTTGTCTGAAATATTCTGATTGTCCTCTCATGACTGGATAATTTTTTATTTCGAACAAGAAAATCTCATATGTGCTGTGGCACAGTTCTAGTTCATCCCACCAGGGAGCCCAGCAGGTCAGTGTTCCTCCTTATTAGTGATATAGAGTCTGGTCATTTGGTTATGATGGCATCCATCAGATGTCCTCATTTTTTATACCAACATTTAAAATAATATATATATATTTATATATTTAAATTAAATTAAATTAAAATATATATATTTATTATATATATAATTTATATATCATGAAATCCATCTTTTTAAGATGTACAAATCAGTGGTTCTTAATATTTTACAAAGTTGTATAACCATCACCATTAATTTTTGAGTATTTTCATTGCTTACAAATGAAGCCCTATATATATTAACAGTTGGTCACCATTTGCCTCTCCCCTCAGACCCTACAAATCACTCACCTACTTTCTGTCTTTATGGATTTGCCTATTCTGGATATTTAATAATTGATTAGTAATTAGCAATGGCAAGTAAGAGCAGGTAATAAGTAACGTATGGATAAAATGTTGAGACCATGTAAACATCCCTTCCTCATCAACCTTTTATCCAGGGCATATGAAGTATATACTATGTGTTTCAGTTGGGTAAAGCCTTCTGGAAGGGCTCCTCCAAGTAGCGAGGTCAGTGGCTCTCAAGGTTGACAAGTACAGAGCCAGGTTCCAAAACTGAAAAGCCTCGTGTGAGATTTTATGAAGGATTAGCCTTGATTGCTCAAATGTTTAGTGGAATTCACCAATGAAACCCTCCAGGACTGGACTTTTCTTTGTGGGAAGATTTTTAAAATAATCATTCAATCTTTTTACTTGTTATAAAAATGTTTATATTTTCTATTTCTGGTGCGCCTGGGTGGCTCAGTTGGTTAAGCGTCTGACTTTGGCTCAGGTCACGATCTCACCGTTCAAAATTTGAGCCCCACATCAGGCTCTGGGCTGACAGCTCAGAGCCTGGAGCCTGTTTCAAATTCTATGTCTCCCTCTCTCTCTGTGCCCCTCCCCTGTTCATGCTGTCTCTGTCTCTGTCTCTGTCTCTCTCCCTCTCTGTGTGTGTCTCTGTCTCAAAAATAAAGAAACATTAAAATCAATTTATATTTTCTATTTCTTCTTCAGTTAGTTTTGGTACTCTGTGTCTTTCTAGGAAATTGTTAATTTCATCTAAATCATCTAATCTGTTGGCATACAGATTATTCCCTTCTTTCTGATTTATTTGCATTTAACATGTGTTCCTTTTTTTTAGGATTTTCTAGTTTCCTAAAGTGGAAGTTTACACCACTGATACGAAATCTTTCATCTTGTTTAATACAGGCATTTAAATCTATAAATTTCCTTCCAAACATTACTTTAGCTGCATCCCATAAATTTAGATATGGGGTGCTTTCATTTTCCTTTATCTCAAAATATTTTCTAATTTACCTTATGACTTCCTCGTTGATACATTAGTTATTTAGTAGCGTGTTGTTTAATTTTCACATATTTATGAAATTCCCAAATTTCCTTCTGTTAATTTTTAATTTAATTTCATTGTGTTGGAGATCATATTTTGCATGATTTCAATCATATTTAAAACATAGAAACTTGGGGCGCCTGGGTGGCTCAGTTGGTTGAGCGACCGACTTTGGCTCAGGTCATGATCTCACAGTTTGTGAGTTCGAGCCCCGTGTCGGGCTCTGTGCTGACAGCTCAGAGCCTGGAGCCTGTTTCGGATTCTGTGTCTCCCTCTCTCTGTCCCTCCCCTGCTCATTCTCTGTCTCTGTCTCAGAAATAAATAAATATAAAAAAAAAAATTTAAGACATAGAAACTTGTCTCATAGACTAGTATGTAATTATCATAGAGAATGCTTCTTATGCACTTGAAATAAAATGTATTTTCTGTTCTTATTACGTGGTATGTTCTATACCTACCTATTAAGACTGCTTGGTTGACAGTGTTTTTCAAGTATTTTATATCCTTACAGATTTTGTTTAGATATTCTTTCCATTATGAACACTGAGGTGTTGAAGTCTTCAACTATTATTTTTGAATAATCTGTTTCACCTTTCAAATCTGTCACTTTTTCCTTCATAGATTTTGGGATTATTTGTTAGGTGCAGTTCTGTTTTTAATTGTTATATAGTCCTGATGGATTAACAATTTCATCATTACAAAATGTCCATCTTTTCTTTAGCAACATTTTTTTGTTTTAAAGTCTATTTTTCCTAATATTATTATAACCATCCCACTTCTCTTATAGGTGCTAACTGCCTGGTATAACTTTTTCCATCCTTTCAATTTCAACTTATTCATATTTTTGAATCTAAAGTGTTTTGTAAACCATACACAGTTGTTTGTTTTTGTTTGCTTGTTTGTTTGTTTTTTACCTGACAATTTCTGCCTTTGGACTGTTTAATCCATTTACATGTAAGGTTAGTTTTTATTTTTTTGGATTTTTATCTTCTATTTTGTTTCCTATATGTTTCATGTCTTTTTTTTTTTTTTGTCTGTTTTTTATTGCATTCTTCTGTATTAAAGTGGATTGTTTCTATTATACCATGTTAATTGTTCAATGATTTTTAGCTGTTATTTTTTTAGTTAAAACTTTTTGGTGGCTCAGGATTACAATATGCAGTTCAATTTAGCATCTATTCCAGATTTATACTTACTCAATTCCAATATGCTATAAAACATTGCTCCAATATATCTCCATTCCTTCCTTTTATTGTCACATAGAATTACATCTGTATGTGTTACAGATCCAGTAATCTGTGTTATAGTTGTTTTATACAATTTTATGCTTTGTAGGGGCAAGTGGGTGGCTCAGTCGGTTGAGTGTCTGACTCTTGATTTTGGCTCAGGTCGTGATCCCAGGGTGTGGGATCGAGCCCTGGGTCAGGCTCTGCACGGAATGTGAAGCCTCTAAGATTCTCTCTCTCTGTCTTTCTCCCTTGCACACACTCTTTCCCTCTCTAAAATAAAAATTATTTTAAAAAATCTTATGCCTTTTTAAGATGTTAAGATAGAAAAAATCTATTTAGTTTTTTATATTAGATTTCATTACCATTGCTAGTTCTCATGTTTTCTTCCTGTGGATTTAATTTATTACACAGTGTTATTTCCTTACTCCGTACAAGTTCACTTCTACTGCCCATGGCAAAATAATTCACATGTAACTTTACTTACACACAAAAAGGGTGGATATGTTTATTTAAATACTTAATGCTTACCATAACTAGTACTTTTATGTTAGTTAGGCCAATCAATGGGACTAAATCTGGTACCATAATGTATATTTACAACCATCGAGGTCATCCATGGTGTTGACAGAGAACAATCTCTCTATCACAAGTGAGGACATCAAATGTCATTTTGTTAGTCATTAATAAAGTTACAGAGTTTTTAGATATTCATTTTTATTAAATCAAAACAGAATGACAAGATTCTTGATGATAATGTGATGCTCACTTACTTGTTTTTTAATATCTTTCCTTGAGTGGAGAGAAAAGGAATAAAGTTATAGCTACTCATCTGAACACTGCAATAATCCACCATATATGTTATCTGGAGCCCATCAAGGTGCTGTTATTTACGAATATTCACAATCCTAGGAAATATATGCTATTAACCAATTTAGTGACCTTATCACTTATCTAAGTGTGCATAAATCCATGGAAGTATGTTTCACATGTGAATGTATTCCAATGATTTGTATCACAGCAAAGTAAGGGCAGAGAATTCTTCTTTAGTACATGAGAGATGCATCGATATTCATCAAGCCTAGAAATATATGTACATTTAGCAATATTTTAAACATATATCAATTTTTTTTTTACTAGTATCACCTCATTTTTAGTCTGCCCAACAATCTGGAAATAATCCCGTAATTGATGTAAACCATTTTTGAAATCTTAAAATCTCTCTTTAGGTCTAGTCTCACATTTTGAAATCATTAACTTTGATTAATATAGTATATCAGTACGTTTTATTCTTAATTTAAGTGTTCTTAGGGGAAAATATAGTGGTTACCATTTTATGGGATTTCCAGGAAAGAAATGTGACATAAAGCAAAATTTACCACCAAAATTTACCATTTGTGTCTATGCAGAGATATGTATATCACTTTTTTTTTAATATTTATTTTTGAGAGAGAGAGAGGCAGACTGCAAGCAGGGAAGGGGCGGAGAGAGGGAGAGATGGAATCAGAAGTAGGTTCCAGGTTCTGAGCTGTCTGTCAGCACAGAATCTGACACGGGGCCCGAACCCATGAATCGTGAGATCATGACCTGAGCGGAAGTCAGACGCTTAACTGACTGAGCCACCCAGGCGCCTCAAGAGATGTATATCATTAATGTACAAATAATGTGCTTGTTTTCATGAAGGTAGGTATATAAATTTATTATATTTCAAAAATACCCAGAAAAATTTTAACTTTAATCAGAAATACAAATTACTTCAATACAGTAAAGGGCACTATCTTTAGCCTCCAAAAGTAGAACTGCTAAATATGGCGGCTTGCTCTACAATGTGATTAATGCAATAATGCCTATTAAAGCTGAGTTGAAGAATTATTTGTAAGCTGAGTGAATCATTACCTAGTCTGCTGCTTGCATCATTATATACTTAATGTTTAATTCCAAAAAAAACTTACTGCCGAAGCTCTAGCTATTAGATACAATATATGGGTCAGCATTTGCAACCTGATGAAACCAAACACTCAAACTCTCTCCGTGAGAACATGAGCTCATATAAAACAAACAAACAAACAAAAAAGGTTATTTTTGCTAAATTATTTCTAGAATGCCATAGTGCACTTTACTTTAAAAGATAACCATGATCTAGCTAAAACACAGAGTAGGTAGTTTTTACATGTTAGTTTCATTTTCTCTCTTAGAAGATTTCTGGATATATATGTATTTTTAATGAATGTAGCAAAAAAATTAAGAATTTATGATTTGAAATATCTGGAATCAATCCATTCTCAGGAAGAGGTTTTGTTTGTTTGTTTTTTGTTTTTCTTTTTATTAACAATAACACAGACTAAGATCAGAGTTGGTCAGAGTTGCAGGCCATCAACTCTGTGTCATGGTGGAATCTCCTCTAAGAGAATGCCTTGCAAAAAATCATTTCCCTAACTATTTGGCCAAAGACCTGAAATCCCACCTTGAATATACTCGAATATAGGCTGCACTAGTATCCCATTAGTTTATGCAAGGCTGAAATCAAGATCACTTATACAGTATATGTAAGACAAGTATCATCAAAACCTAAAGTAGAATCCTGAACTACCTTTTTCATTTTAGCATGGAAAAAATGAATTCAACTTCCTGTCACTGACACTTCTTTATGGAGACTTATCTAGAAGGAATAGGAAAACACTACATCCAGCAAGACCCTGGAAGAGCCCATTATCTGCAAACACCTATGTGCTGGCTACAAAATGCGGTTAGAGACTGATTCTCACAGTTACAGGGAGTATGTTGTTAAGATCAAAGGGCAAACATGTGCTGCTGGATTTGGAAATCAGAAAAGAAAACTCTTAAAATACAATAACCCTGGGTTAACAGTTGTCAAGACAACAACAGAGTATGAGAGGGGGAAAGACAGTCATCAAAGAAAGTATAAAACAAAGTATGAAACCTAATAAATTTGCAATGGCCACTCAGTAAATTGATAAGGTTGGGAGTTTTACTAGGGACTACAAAGGCTCCATTTGGGAGATTAGTAAAACAAAGGATATTTTGTTAACATATCTGACATCTGCTCAGATCACGATTTCACCATTCCTGAGTTTGAGCCCCGTGTCAGGCTCTGTGCTGGCAGCTCGGAGCCTGGAGTCTGCTTAAGATTCTGTGTCTCCCTCTCTCTCTGCCCCTCCCCTGCTCTCTCTCCGTCTCTCTGTGTCTCTCTCTGTCTCTCTGTCTCTCTCAAAAATAAATAAAATTAAAAAAATTGATTTGATTTGCATTTAATTCACATGTATACTGCTTTTCTAAAATGTTTATTTATTTATTTTAGAGAGGGGGAGGGGCAGAGAGCGATGGGGAGAGAGAATCCCAAGTAGGCTCTGTGCTATCAGCACAGAGTCTGACACAGGGCTCAAACTCACGAATCAGGAGATCATGACCTGAGCCAAAATCAAGACTCAGATGCTTGACCAGTTGAGCCACCCAGGCACCCCCATACATACTGCTTTTTAATTTTCTTTCATTTCAAAGGTTTGTTGATGTCCAACATTGCCACCAGTCACCATGTCCTTATATTGATTCAATCAAAATCACTCTCTTTCACCACTTTCTTTTTCATTGTAACTACTATCACTGTAGTTCTGTGCTTCTTCAAGCGTCAGTCTGGGATAGTTTATTTATTGGGCTCTCCACTTCTAGCCTTTGTATTTTCATAGTCCCCTGACACATAAATATCTTTTCTCTCTCATCTATCTCCTTAGAGGCAAAGGCCAGTGAACAGCACATATAAGACACTTGGAAGTTGTGAGCACATACACAGATGGATGGATGGATGGATGGATGGATGGATGGATGGATGAAGTGACTGACATCCTCATTCCGGATCCATTTGAGCTAACAGAAAAGACCACTTCATAGCCATCACCAGGGACACAACAAGTATACTATTTAACCTCAAATTAACATAGTTTGGGTTTACTGGAAGAAGCCAGTCCTGGGTTTAAAAGGTTTATTAGAGTCAACACCTGTGTAAGAAAGAGGGTGGAGGTAGAGTGGAGAATAAGAGCAAGAAGGTGGGCTGCAGACTGTGGAGAACAGGATGATGTAGAACAGCCTTATTGGCCTAATAAGGCCAACTGGGCAGGGAGCTTGGGATTGCCTTTCAGAATTTCTGCCATTGGTCTAAAATGTCTAGCACTCTAAACCTGCCTGAGTCAGTCAGGGAATGCAGGCTTGCCTGGTGGAGTGTAACCTTAGGCCAAGTGGAGTTGTGACAGATTCTGTAGGAGCTGACAAATGGAAGTAGGTGGCTGACTTCATTCCACATGGTTGGGCAGCAAATCCTACCTTGAAGGCACAGTAGGAGGTTCAGTCCCATGGATTTCTTACTGATCAACCCACTTTTATCTTGATTTCTAAATCAGAAAAATCTAACAGGTGAGATGACCATTTGCACAGCAAGATGTACAGACTGCTAACCCCAAATGCTTGGTGGTTTACAAATGAGGAGGGGCATAGTGGTCAACTAAAGCAACTCTGACTAAGCGAGGAGAGACTAAGTGACTAGTCAAGGGCCTCCCATCTCTCCTAAATCTGTGGAGCCCCTTGCAGAACAGAGAATCTTGAGGCACTTGTTAGAATTCTACTGACTATAAATGTGAAATGCCCCTTCTTAGTCAATTTTCCTCTGACATAGCTCTTATCCATCAGTATGAATTCATGGTGTATGTCACCTATCACTCTTCTTTTGCAATGACTATCATCTGAATACTTAATGGCCAAGGTGATGATGCTGTATAGTATTTAAAGTTATGGTTTCAAGTGGGAGCCAAGTGAATGCAAGTAGACAATACTTTTACTTTGAAAGTAAGGGCATGACTGAGTCCTCCAAGATTCACTATGACAATATTCATCTTTAAATAAAATTCAAGCAGTTCAATGATTAATGTAAGCAGTCTGCTAAAATTCTGAAAAACTATTATTAAAAGCATTTTTTCTATATCAGTTTCTATTTGGTTGGAATACTGAAAGTGTTCAGGCTAAAGGTAAAGGTCAAAGAAATTTAATTAGTAAAATTACATAAAATGAAGAATATTAAAATAAGATAGTTGAATACATTTAATGAAAGTGTTAAAATAAGAAACGCTTACTAATATTGTTAAAGTTGGATGCAAATTCAAAAACAAGAAATTCCAACTAGTTGTACCACATTCTGCCTTCTTTTTTAGAAGTTTTTTTTTTTGTTTGTTTATTTTGAGAGAGAAAGAGAGAGCAGAGGAGGGGCAGAGAGAGACAGAGGGAGAGAGAGAATCCCAAGCAGGGTCTGGTGCTGTTAGCATGGAGCCCAAAGAGGGGCTTGAACTCAAGAACCCATGAGATCATGACCTGAGCTGAAACCAAGAGGTGGATGCTTAACCAATTGAGCCACCCCAGTGTTTCATATTCTGCCTTTCTTTTAACTTGAGGGAAGTAAATGAATTTTGATTTCTACCACCCTCTGTAAGCATACAGCATAAGTATCAATATGACGTATCTAATGTGAAATGCTCAAAAATAGAGCAATAATTATAGAAAACTAATGGCCACATAAATTAAACCAGGTTGCAATGGGAAAGAAATACATAAGAGATCTCTAGGGCAGCAGGGATGCTGTATTTCTGGACCTGAGTGGTAGATACAAGAGTGTTTGTTAAGATATGTAAATTCATTTCACACAGTTTTATCTAAGTTGTTTCAAGAAGATCAAAAACCTTTCCAAACAATTAATCAAAAAAGCAACCTCAAACTGATACTGCTGTGGTAGTTGAAAATTATCACCATGGAAGTATCATGTGCACTAAGTACAAATTTAGAAGTGTTTGGGAGTTTCTTTGCAAATGTGGAAGTGATGCTGGCATTTACAAATTGGGAATGTTAACACAAACATCTCCCTACATTATCTCCAAATTAAGATTATAATCAGCAAAGACAGCAGGAAGTAACCTTTAGTAGTCAATAGAGAAAAACCCAATATCCCATTCCCCAAAGTATGTGAACAAAGCCCTTCTTACTAATAATAGATCAACAATACCAATATACTTGAAGGAATCTAAAATGCAGAATGGACAAACACAAAAGTCAGGATAGGTTTAAAAACAAATCTAAGGATTTAATATAATCACAAAAGGATAAACATAACTGAGCACCAAAAGGAATATTACAAAAGGCGGGGCTAGCGTCCACAGTCCTGCCACCTTCCTCCACACACAGTTCCTACTGAAAGGACAAGTTCGCTGGCAGAAACTAGGCACCAGTGTCAGGGCCGTTCGGGCCTTGCAGAACTTCTGGTGAAGAAGACCAAATCTGCTTTTGCCTGAAAGCAGATGTCTGAAATGTTTCAAATGTCTGAAATACAATTAGAACACCAAGAGGGATTAACAGAATGTCAAACTTAATAAAATACTGGAAGTACTGAAAAGGGGAAATGGCTGTTCCTACTTCAGCTGGAATCTGCTGTGCCCAGAATCCATCCTCTTGTTGATAAAAACAGAATCCCCCTCCCAAGAGTCAACAGGCCACATAGCCATGCAGGTACACACACTTGCACCTAGGCCTGCCCACGGGACTAAGCTTGGGTCAGTGACACATTGGTAAAGGTGATGGGTGAATGTCCTAGATCATCTCCTTAAAAATTTTTGACCTACAGTCCCCGCATTCTATTCTATTAGCGTAGAGATAACAGCAGCAGACTTTGGAAGCTGTACATTAAAGGTGACAGAGCTAGCCCACAAGTCCCAGACTACCTTCCCACTTCATTCCGTTGTGTGACATATGCGGGGAAAAACCCACAGACTAATTAGGCATATTATCTTAAAAACAACCTTTATTTATGTCTATATCTATGTACACATATATTTCTCCATACATACACACCCAGAATTGCATATATTTGCGTAACCAAAGGTAATATATGAAAAGATACTACATTTTTAATTTAACATGTGACCATGTATGTGGAATTAAAAGGCAGAAAAGCTATTAATGGTATTTTCAACTTTTGCAATGTTTGAATTGTTATAATAAGCTCTGTTTTGTTATTTAAATGCCTGATTTTCTATGTATAAAGCAATTGAATATTATAACTGCAATCAAACATAATCCTGTTAAGGTATTTCCTTGATTAATCAATTCACATTTACAAATAGGTAAGGGACTGAGTAGCCAGACAGGGTCTGAGTATGGCAAGTTGAAGAGAACCCGACTAATAGGTCACTAGGCAGCAACTAACTGCGTGGGGATCTGACTTCTCACAGCTCTGCGAAGACCAGCAATCAGGCAGGTGCTCATAAACAGTAAGGGAGAGACAAAGTACAAGACATTGGAATTTCCTCTAAAATGAAAAGTCTCTAAGCAGGGCAGAGAACTATCACTGGCTCCAAAGAGAATGGGGTTAAAGAGAAGGAAAAAGGAGGAAAAGACAGAAACCAAATTATCTGTGGTTAACTTTTCTTTCTGCAACCTGTGTTAAAAGCACTATGATCTGGGGCACCTGGGTGGCTCAGGTGGTTAAGCTTCTGACTTCGGATCAGGTCATGGTCTCACAGTTTGTGAGTCTGAGCCCTGCATTGGGCTCTGTGCTGATGGCTCAGAGCCTGGAGCCTATTTCAGATTGTGTGTCTCCCTCTTGCTCTCTGCCCCTCCCCCAGTCTCTCTCTCTCTCTCAAATATTAAAAAAACAACATTAAAAATAAAAAAGCACTATGATTTTCATAATCTGAGAAGACATGGTAAATATCATATTGGAAGTTCCTGGGCTTTTGAAGTTTCTGTGCAAATTTTAAGCACTAACATGTTGCTATATGTGAATGATGAACAAATCACAGTTACGAAATTTTTCTGTTGATAGTGTATTATAATACACCGGTATCCTATGTTTTGGTTAAATATAAATATGCTACTTTATAATTGAGAATGTGTTACAATCCTATGCGTTGTCTTAACAGATCTACCATGAAAATAACGTTCTTCATAGAATGAAGGTGCCATTACAAACAGCCTTCCACAGACCTAGGTCAAGGAATAAGGAACAGATGATTATATCAGAACAAAGCACAGCCCCTTATGAATTCGACTCCCCCCGTACTGCCTATTCTATCTATACACACAACATCAAGAAAGGTGGACAAATACACAGTGTTATGTACAACCCAGCCCCCCAAAACATGACAGACAATGTTTCAGGGGAGTATTCCAACACTGTCTTCAGTTACGATCTGTTAGCTGGTTATTGACATATTCTTGACATTTCCTATTGTCTGCATTTCAGCAGCCACAATGCTAAAATTCTGGATGGTTCATTATTTTTTTTTTTTAATTTTTTTTTTAACGTTTTATTTATTTTTGAGACAGAGAGAGACAGAGCATGAATGGGGGAGGGGCAGAGAGAGAGGGAGACACAGAACCGGAAGCAGGCTCCAGGCTCTGAGCCATCAGCACAGTGGATGGCTCATTGTTAATGGACAGCAGGTTTGAGCTAAGAACGTCCTAAATAACTGCTCTTCTTAATACATAAAGGGGAGTTTTGAATAACTCAGAAGCTGCTTCTAGCTTCTGTAGAGGTCCTTGGCTCACTTTATACACTTATTTTAAGTATTAATTTAAATGCCGGTTTAAGTACATATTTACAGGCTTTTTTTCTTAATGTTTTATTTTTGAGAGAAAGAACACAGGTGTGCACCAAACAGGGGAGGGGAAGAGAAAGAAGGGGACAGGATCTGAAGCAGGCTCTGTGATAACAGCAGAGAGTCCCAGGTGGGGTTGGAACTCACAAACCATGAGATCATGACCTAAGCCAAAGTTCGAAGCTTAACTAACTGAGCTTATTTACAATAAGCCTGTAGGGGCTTATTATGGGGCCCTACAGGCTTATTGTAAATATTGAAATATCCCAAAAAGTCACATACAAAGCAGATATCAATATATACTACAGTTACTAAGGTCACATTGCCAACCTGAATGCATTAATGCTCTACGTGTTTGACTCTGGGTCTGATTCATTCCCTGCTAATCTCCTTTATGTGATGCAAGTTCCTGCCCCTTCAAAAACAGTAAGGTGTCTGGAAGAGGCAGACTAATAGTACTTTTAAAAATACTAGCCAGAACCAAAGTTTCCAGGTGCGTACTACACAAATACCGAATTATGCACTAAAACAATAATTAGAATCACCTTTCATTATTCCTCATTTTCTTTTTATTGTATTGAATGCTTTAAAAAACAACACAATTCCAATTTAAGTGATTGTCAATGTCAATGTGCTATTATTTTAATAAGAGTGAGCCTAACAAGGTTTATTATGTATCAAAAATGTTTTTGAATCCATAACAGGTTGATAAAATGCTACTGTATAGAGAAAAAGATATAATTAAGAGTTCTACATTCTCAGTTTTAACCAAAAGATTTTAAAATATATTTCTCCGCTAGTGAAATGTTCAGTATATTTGTAATTAAGACCATGGGTTTTACCTCTAAATTTAGAATGGAATAACTATCACATATCAATGAAGAAGGTAGAAAATTACAATTTGTCATTTAAACTTTATTAATGCATTAATTTATCTATATATGCAAAGTCCTTATTTTCCTTGTTTTAATGTCAGAAGACATAAAGAATCCAGTACCTTCAAACCAGCAACTTGCAAAAACACAAAAACAAAAACAAGACTGTGACTCATTCTTTTTCAGAAACGATCAAGACGTCTGCCACACAGTATCTTACTCCTGATTACAAAAAACCACAAACTCATATGGAGTTAAGTGACCAACTATATCAGGCAGGACCCAGGAGTCCATGTGCCAGGAAATTCACAGAGCAGGCTTTAGTGGGAACTTCACTGCTAAAGATACTGAAGCTTCTAAACACCAGCCAATCTCAAATGTGTGGGACCACTTCTCCCAAAGTCATTAGGACTACATTAACTATGTTTTTTGGATACAAAATTGCATTTCGTACAGCAAAAGGGGTGACATTAAAATATCTATCTCTGAAGATCAGTGAATTCTACAATCTAAAAGGGAGGTGCCTATAAATAGGTAATGTAAGCACCTGACAATTAGATTTTCTGATTGTAATGTTAAGTGCCTGACATTAGGCTTGATTGCAGAGGCATCCACTGCAAAGACATGCATATGAAATAAACAAATTGCCAGCTATACAACTAGAAGAGCCAGGGTACCCAGGCCAGAGATCTCTGGTTAACCTAGGTAACTGACCCTCTGAATACTTGCTTTTCCCTTCCCTCACTTTAATTTCTGCTCTTATATTTTAAAATCACTAATAAAGAGTGAACCCCTGAAACCCTAGGTACCCCACTCTCAACCCCAATAAAGGCAGAACACCAGGCTTGCACACTCTTTCTACTGGCGGCCTCACTGTGTGGCCCCGAGTGTGCCTTATACCCTTAAAACCATGTGAGCAATAAACTGTGTTTTTTCATACTTCCCTGCTGTTTGTAACTGAGGTGCATCTTGCAGTCATGATAAGAATCACCAAGGTCTCAGTCCAGCCACAAGATGTACTCTGAAAGGGGAAGTGTGTGTGGGGATGCAGCACAAATAGCAGAGGTGCAGGTGAATGCTCCCAGCATTTCTAGCCAATAGTCACTATTGATAATGTGAGATTGACCCAAAAGAAAATAGTACAGAATCTTTCCATCTCTGGCTATGATAGGCATTAACCCTTTAATTACTAAGTCTTGAGGGGGCCCAGGGTTCAAAAGGAGCGTTGGAGGCAGGCCAGGCACCAGTGTGAGGACCTAGGACAGTGGCTGGTTACCAACCAACAGAGAAATATTTCAAAGATTTTAACCACTGGCAAAGATACGCACCACTGTGTGCCACGTAATCAGCAGCCCTGATTTTAGTTCAACCTCATGTACCAAACAATCCTGCACTATTCTTCCTGTATATTTCCAATCAACGTCTCATTCAGAACATAATATGTGGTTCAACTTGCCTCAAAATACCAAAATCTTCCTCTTCAAGTAATGGGTTATATGCCACATGACATACCAAAACTTGAAAAATAATTTTATTCAATTTTCTTAGTAAACCAACCATGTTGTAACAATAAAATCCTAGGATTTGAAAAGTTAAAGGGTGGGGGAGGGGCGCCTGGGTGACTCAGTGGGTTAAGTGTCTAACTCTTGATATGGACTCAGGTCATGATCTCAGGGTTCATGAGATCAATCCCCTCATCAGGCTCTGCACTGACAGTGCAGAGCCTGTCTGGAATCATCTCTCTCCCTCTCTGCCCCTCTCCTGCTTGTTCTCCTTCTGTCTCAAAATAAAGAAACATTAAAAAAAAATTTTTTTAAAGAAAAGTTAAAGGAAAGCAAAGTTGTGTGATAATGGGATTTGATCTCAAATCTAGGTTATTTCCCTCCATAGCTGGGTAAGGGTTGAAAAGAGAAATAGTGCCTCAATTTCCTTTGCTATAAATTGGGAATTTATACTTTACAATGCAGATCACTTAAGCAGATTGGGTTAGATAATGTATTAGCAAATAAAGCAAACCTACTCTAAAAGAAAGATGGGTAAAGATTCTCACAGCAATGCCATTTTCTAGTGTTAATATCACTTCTTTCCAAATATTTAAGTGTTCCCCTCTTAAACCTAATCTCTCTTGATGGCATTTTCCCTCATTCAATCCTTTTAGGTCTAGTGCTTCATGAACTTTACTGTGCACATTAATCACCTGAGGATATTTTTAAAACACAGATGTTGTTTCCTAGATCCAGAATGAGATCACAAATTCTGCCTTTTACAGGAGCTCAGTGTCTGTCCAGATCAGCAAGCTCAGCATCAAATGGGAACCTGTTAGACATCCAAATGTGCATGCCCCACCCAAGACTTACTAAATCAGCCCCGGTCAGCAGATGGGCTCAGCATCTGTCCTAATAAGCCCCCTGGGTGAGTCATATCTAGGGTCAAGAATGCTCTAGAGCAAGGGTTCTCAACTTTGACTTCCCATTAGAATCAAATGGGGAGGTTTCTAAAATTTGCAATGTGCAGGCGGCCCTCCAGACAAACTATATCATAGTTTCTGGGTTGGACTGAGGCTACTATAGTTTTAAAAAACTTCCCAGTGTCCAGTTTCTACTGTCCAGTCATGAGAAGCACTGCTCTAGAAGGAAAAGAAAAAAATCACCACAATATCTATTTGATAACTAAGTAATTTAGATTTCTTTCATTTGGCTTAAATTTTAATTTTTAATAGCTCACGTTAGCTCCCTTATAAAATAAGTGAAGTTTTTCCTTTGTTCTAAAGTTATTCAAATTAAATTTGGGTATTAAAAACCCAGGGAAGATACCATTTTGAGCATAAGAGGTATGTGTTAAATGGGATTTTAAAAAATGCATGGAGTACCTCAGAGTTCTGACGTACCACATTCCCAACCATGAAGCCTCAGTTTGTATTTTCTCTTTAAAAAAATTTTTTTTAAATATTTATTTTTAGAGAGAGAGAAAGAGAGAGAGCATGAGCAGGGGAAGGACAGAGAGAGAGAGAGAGAGAGAGAGAGAGAGAGAGAGAGAGAGAGAGAGAGAGAGAGAGAGAGAGAGAGAGAGAGAGAGAATCCCAAGCAGGCCCCACATTGTCAGCACAGAGTCTGGTGTGAGACTTGAACTCATGAAACGTGAGACCATTACCACAGCCAAACCAAGAGTCAGACGCTTAAACGATCGAACCACCCAGGTGGCCCTGTGTTTGCTATTTTAACAAAGAGGACTACTAACTCAGGTTAACCTTCTGGTCACCTGAAACATACAGGTGAAATCAACTCTTGATTTTACAAAAGTAAACACCCTATGTTGGGGATTAATCACAGTAAAATAGTAAGATGTTTTTGGCATCCTTAGGATTTCCATGAAATTAATCTCCCAAAGCCATAACCTTCATTCTTTGCAAGGTCTGGGTAAAGTGCCAGTCAAACTTACAAAGCAACACAAAGCATCAAGACTTTATTCTCAATTATAAGCTCCTTCAGGATATAATGTTCCCTTCTCCTCAACTTGCTGTGCAGAAAAAGGGATTACAACATTCTGGCATCTCTTAATCAATTTGTTCTCTGCATGAATTCCCAGATCAGATACATTTTCAAACGTAAAAATAAACATCAATGCTGAAACATAATATTAACGATGTGGAAATTCCCCAAAGCAATCCTTAACCCTAATGAACTGCCCCTGTCCATTCTTCCCCTCACTTCAGGGTGGATCCAATCATTCTCTTAATAGAAGAAAATTCCCATCTCTATAGTAGCCACTGGAATCATTCTGGAGATCTAAAATACTGATTTTAAAACTAATGCCAATTCTAGAACATTTACTCAGTTATTGCAACATGCCAGCACAGGGACTGTTCTAGGCAAGTACCTTACAACTATTTTCACATTAAATTCTCACAATCACCATCTGCTCCAATCATCATATCCTCAGAAATGCTTTATCTGTCTGATACATGGAGGTACCCCTTACTTTCCATCTCATTAAACTTATATAATTTCCTCATTAATCTATGATATAATAGTATTTATCAATTTGTTTCTTCCATTACAATAGAAGCTCCATGAGGCCAGGAACTTTGTTTTGACCTCAATTCTAGAAGAAAACCAGGTTTATTATTGCCACTTTGTAGATACTGAATGAATGAATGAATGAATGAATGAATGAGAAAACTAGTCGAGAAATAAGAAGCCTTTTCATGAACAAAAGGGATAATTTTGGAAGCACAAGTTTTTGGTGGTAGGGAATGACTGGCTAACCTCATTACTGTTCAAAAGTCATGGATGTTGCATTTTTTCACTGGCTCAGAACCAAGCAATGGCTCCTCACTTCATTCAATGTAAAAATTCAAATCCTTAAAATAACCCCAAAGGTCCCATTGGGTCTGGGGCTGCTGTTACCTCTCCAACCCTTTCTCCTAAATTCCTCCCTTGGCTCCTTCTACTTAGGTTGCACAGGCCTCTTTGTAAGCATCCATCTGGATGACCCTGCATCAGCTATCCCCTTGATCCGAAAGGATATTACCAGAATCTTTTGAACTGCACTCTCTCCTTCCCATCTCTCAGATCCCATCCTCTTAAGGGAAACACTCCTTATCACACTATACTTTACTGAGACCTAGTCACTCCCTCTCTGGTACTCCCCAAGACCTTACCCTGTTCTTGTACTTTTTGCTATAACCTCCAACAATAACCACATACCGGACTTACCCTTTATTATGTGTACTGTTTCTTGTCTCTTTTCCCCTGCTAGACTCTAAGCTCCACAGGGCAGGTATCATGTTGTGATCTCTGAAGTAACCCCTAGTACTTAGAATGGTGTCTGGTACATGGTGGACATTCAATAAATACTTGTTGAATGAAAGAATGAATGCCTCAGTCATTATTCACAATGTCAAATTGCTAACAGATAATAATGTTACAGTTGGGGCGCCTGGGTAGTTCAGTCGGTTAAGCGTCTGACTCTTGATTTTGGCTCAGGTCAGGATCTCATGGTTCATGAATTCGAGCCCCACATCGGATTCCATGCTGACAGCACGGCACCTGCTTGGGATTCTCTCTCTCCCTCTCTCTCTGCCTCTTCTCTGCTCACATGTGTGCACACACATGCACTCTCTCTCTCAAAATAAATAAACTTTAGGGGTGCCTAGGTAGCTCAGTCTGTTAAGCATCTGACTTCAGCTAGGTCATGATCTCACGGTTTGTGAGTTTGAGCACCACATCTGATTCTCTGCTGTCAGCACAGAGCCCACTTCAGATCCTCTGTCCTGTTCTCTCTCTCTACCTCTCCCCTACTTGCTGTTTCTCTCAAGATAAATAAACTTAAAAAAAAAAAAATGTGTATCATTTAGCCAAAGAAGATGTAATTATAGACCTATTACAATTTCCAAAACTGTATCTTCTCCTTCATTATTTTATATTGATTTATTGGTTAGGGGCCATGTGCAGACATTTTAGACATTCACTAATTTTACCAATAATAAGTTAAAACTTTCTCTTCAAGGTAGATTGTTTCTCAGGATGCATTTCACAAATCTTTACCTAGGTAAGGGAATTCCTGTTATTCCATATGGGGTATATTTCTTGATCCATTCCCAAAATCTAGAGAGTATAACTTATTTAAGATCTATAAATGCACTTAATATAATTATAAACTATACTCCTTGGTGCAAAAAAGGCAATAGAGAAACTAGTGTGTCTGTGTATATCCCTCCTTCTCTCTCTCTCCCCTTCCCCCACCACCATACACCCCGACATTGGTGTTTCATATGCAAAAAGTAAAAATAAGAAAAATCAAGGAGAATAAGGCTGAATTAATTAGAACATAAGGAAGATAAGTTAACCTAGAATAGAGTTTGATCTGTAAAGCAGCATCCCTGACTCTCTCAAAAACCATTCTTTTTAAGTTCATTTATTTATTTTGAAAAAGAGAGAAAGCACCAGCATGGGAGGGACAGAGAGGAGAGGGAGAGAGAGAAACCCAAGCAGGCCCTGAGCTGTCAGCACAGAGCCTGATGCAGGGCTCTATCCCACCAACCATGAGATCATGACCTGAGCTAAAGTTAAGAGTTGGATGCTTAACGAACTGAACCACCCAGGTGCCCCCCTCAAAAGCCATTCTTAATATCATTTAAGCAGTTTTATAAACAGATACAAAAATTCCTCATAAAACTATACACTTCTAAAACATAATGAATTTTGTTTCAATAAACACATTTCTTTTGTAGGAAAAGAAAATATTTTAATTTTTACAAAGAATATATGGTTTCCTTTTTGAAATTTTATTGATGTGAAATGTAAAATTTCAAAAAACCACTTTAGCAGTTGTTTTAATACTGGATTTCAATTTAATACATTGATTTGAAGACTTTTGCAAACACTATCAATTTAAAATATCTGAAAGGGTTACAGGATATCTCTTAACTACCCATATACGATAAGCTTATTTTTTAAAGACTTTACTTTTAAGCAATCTCTACACCCAACATGGGGCTTGAATTCACAACGCCGAGATCAAGGGTTGCATGCTCTACTGCCTGAACCAGCCAGGTGCCCCATAAGCTTATTTTTAAGTAAAAATCATGTTCTGTTGTTTACTGATAGTAATTATAACACAGGCTTTTTCAGCGAAACTGTAAACATTAACCATGGACACTATTTATGAGTTTCTGACTCATCAATAAATTAATACATCAATAAAAATAACTAAATATCCAAGTTCTTATTGAGTACACTTTAATTACTATCATTACTACATGTCAGACATGAAATCTTCATTAATGGGTATGTGTCTTTGTGAGAGAGAGAGAGAGAGAGAGAGATGCAAAACAACAGGAAAGAAATTACACCATTCCATTTCTTATTCCTTGTAAAGTCTACATATGACAGTGCATATAAAAAAGTATAACTATAATAAAGATTTCTGTATGATTCTATACAACCTAAGTAGTGTTAAAACAAGGTGACTAAATACATAATCATTGGAAACAGAAATTTGGTTTATCCATTATGAAGAGACAGAGAAAGAGCATGAGCACGGGAGGGGTAGAGAGAGGGGGAGACACAGAATTCGGAGCAGGCTCCAGGCTCTGAGCTGTCAGCACAGAGCCGATGCAGGGCTCAAACTCACAGACCACGAGATCATTAGCCTGAGCCAAAGTCGGATGCTTAACCCACTGAGCCACCCAGGCGCCACCAATTAACATTTGAGTGAGCTTGGACAAGTTATATCACACTATGGCCCTTAGATACCTCTTCTATAAAGCAGAGGTGAAAATCTTAAAAGCATCCACTTCCCAGGGCTATTGTATGGATTTCATGATATCTAACCTATGATCTAGGAGCTGACCTGTGTTAATAGCTGTTGACCTCATGCTTCCTGTATGTGTCCAAGCTTTGATTTGCATAACACCACCTCTCCTAGCTCTCTTCTGTCTCAGTTATGGATATCAAAGCATGCAAGACTCACAATCTGCTCCTGCTGCTCTTTCAGCTTCTCAGTTCTGCCTTGCCAGTATCGATCCAACCAAAAACACCAAAAATATCACCCCCAAAGACAAGGCCGTTTCAACTTCCATACCTAGTATTACACACTTGCAATACTCTTTGACCACATCACCATCCCTCCCATAGATATATACAACCTTCATCCCCAGATTTTTGGGGGAATTTGGGGAAAAGGCAACTAGGGTGTGCAGCCTCTGAACTGAAGGCTCATGAGTGTGGAAGGGACCATTATTAGTGGCAGCAGACACATTAGCATGAGTAATAGTGGATATAGCTCTATATCTATAGAGCTCTATAGCTCTATAGTGGATATAACTTATAGCTCTTAGGCCAGCTGAGCCAATCTGAATGTGACAAAGTCTAAAGAAACAAAACAAGAAGCCATGCAGGTTAGCCCCCAAGGGGAACCACAGTATGAAATGGTCGTGCATGAGTAAAAGAAAGCAAAGCATGATGGGATGAGTGTTTTATTTTGTACTGAACCCATGCACTCCAATATGGACAAATTAGATGCCACAAAAAAAAAAAAAAAAAAAAAAAAAAAAAAGGAATCAATTTAGGACGAACACTGGCAAGTCTAATTTGTCCTTTGAGATTTTACTCAGAAACCTGAGTAAATAGCCATCCCCAATTTCCCCAAGACATTATCAGTTGCTCCTATTGCAACGCCTTTTGTATTCACCTCTTGGCACCAAAGAGTATATAAAAAACACTGTTTAAAGTTCACCTTTACTACACTGACCTCCATCTCAAAGGACCCCTTTCTAATTTATCTTTTCCTACCCAAAAGATGTGGCAGATCACACATAGATTACCCACAATAAATATAATAGATGAAAACAAATCAAAGAGTAATATTTTTTCCCAAGAGAAATTCTGAGGTGAGAGGGAAGCTCTCACCTTTCCTGGTGGAAGACCTCTTTTATCTCAATGAGATTCAAGATGGAAAGTCTACAGAAAGGCAAAGCCAGCTTTGGAGAGTTGACAGAAGAACTAATGTTATGCACTATGGGAAACTAGATGAGGAGTTAACAATGAATGCATCAGTAAAAGGTTTGCTAATATTAAGGTTCCACAGAGTTCTCATGATTCTTGTTCATCTGGGTGCACAGGAAAGCCTTTTGGAGCCCAATTATGATTTTCAAAGTTTCTAAATTACTTCTAAAAGCTCTACTTTATCCCACACTTGCTGAGGGTTGGGATGGAGCTTAGGGGTAATGAAGGTAAGAAGGGTGGGGAAATCCAGGTAAGAGCAAACAAGTCTCAAGGCTGAAAGGAAGCACACAATAACGACAAGGAAAGAAAAAAAAAAAAAAGATCATCAATTATAGCACTTCCTCCTTGTAGAGACTGTCTTCAGGTCTCCTTACCATCCTGTTAGTTGACCAGACGTCAACACACTGACACAGTGAAGTCTGTTCCAGCCCCTGTTAGAACCAATTATTCCCCTGTCCCAGAAACAATCTTGTCCACCCAGTATTTAGTGAAACTATTTCTCTCCTCACCCTGGTAATGAGGTCTGAGTCTTCATTAGCTTTAAGACATTCGTGGATAAATTATTCATGATTTTTATTGGTGAGTTCAAAGCTAGACCTTCCATAGCGCTCTGGGCAAAGTGTAAATTTGTGGACTGAAGTAAAGTTAAACTTTTATGAACAAGGTCAGCAATGTACAAAAAGACAGAATGTCTCCCAGGACAGAGGCACAGAGTTCAGTGCTTGACAGGAGCCTAAAGCAAAACCATTAAAATTTTGTTTTTAAATGTCAACACAAGACAGGCTGTTAGCATCAAAAGAGAAAAATGGGAGTCTGCATAGTGTAACTTAGATGATTTTACCCATCAACATATGCAAGAGACACAGAAGCTGGAGGTCAGCAGAACTCCATGAACTGTGTCCTGGCTACGGCCACACTTTGCACTGGATGCAACATTTCCAGTACCATTTCTCTCCCTTCTAATTCCTAACACGGAAGTCAGTCTTTGGCTATGAATACACCAAAGAGTAATAACCCCACTACTAGTTAATAAATTATCACACTGAGCACATACACCAACACTAATCTTCAGCGTACAATTCCCTCCAATGCTACTTCTCATTATAAACATTTTTAACAAACTTGATTGCTCTACCCATTGGTGTCTTACAATTTGGAGAATCAAATCTGCTCAGGGTGTAATTTAAAAGTAGAATTTCCAGTCCCACACGGTATGAAATCTAGAATCATGTTTCCACCAAGGAGTATTTGAATTTCCCTGAGTCTGTTAAAGCTACATGTAACAAAATCATATTGTTTGGAAACTCATTATGCTGATGTTTCTCATTTTCATTTAATACTTATTTAACATTTCCTTTGTGCCAGTTCCTGTCCAATTAACTCAACAGTCATTAACTCAGGGCATTTCTTACTATTACAGATGGGATTCTGTAGATAGGTTCTGCTATTGTCTCCATTTTACAGATGAGAAAACAGAGAGGCTCAAAAGATTAAATAATTTCACCACAGTTAACAGAGCAAGGATTCAAACCCACGTAACCTAGCTTCAGTATATGCTAGTTACCACCATCAAGCTGTTTCTCATGGGAACCATGCTGCATTTAGAACTTTTAAAAAGACCTTTAGGCCCAAAGTCATTATTTTAGATGTCTCTCCATTTAACATTTTACAAGGGTGTAAAACATAAACTCATTATTCTTCACTGTCAGATACAAAAGAATCTCTTACCAGTTATCTCTGTTATCACAGAAAAGAATATTGGTGAAAAATGACACAGGTTTAGATGATTTAAAGCTGAGGTGGCAGGTGAGCTGAGCATTTATTCCACTGGAAGACCCTGTGATGACACAGCCTTTTGGAAACGTTACAGAAAGAGGTTGAGCCTCATCACCATCAAGAAGGCTCACTGTGGGAATCTGGACATCTAAAGTGGAATCTCTGTTTAAAATTAAAAAAAAAAAATAGCTCAAAATCCAAGCAAGTCACTGGATGTAAATGTGTCTCCCTCTGTTTTTTTTTTTTTTTTTTTTTTTTTAATTTTTTTTTTCAATGTTTATTTATTTTTGGGACAGAGAGAGACAGAGCATGAACGGGGGAGAGGCAGAGAGAGAGGGAGACACAGAATTGGAAACAGGCTCCAGGCTCCGAGCCATCAGCCCAGAGCCCGACGCGGGGCTCGAACTCACAAACCGCGAGATCGTGACCTGGCTGAAGTCGGACGCTTAACCAACTGCGCCACCCAGGCGCCCCTCCCTCTGTTTATTGAACCATCCGAACAATTAAACAAGTATTTAAAATAATATGCCCAATTATTAAAGATGTTTTGCATCATCTCTTACGTTCTGGTCCCAATATAAGTAAGATGGATAATATATTAAATTGACCACACAAGATGATCCAAAGTTCCTTTTGTCCTCTAAGAACTAAAATAGAGGATTAAGACACCTGATTAAATACAATGTGCTTTTATCGATAGCCATGATATAAACAGTATGGCCCTTAAATATATCCTTATAGAAATTTACCAAAAATTACCACTTTGACAGCTAATGCTTTAATGAATATGGACTAAATATAATATTAAAAGATACATAAACACATATGATTTTTAATGTGGATACTATTAAGCACTTGTATACATATATTATGAATATTTTCTCATCATTACTAAAAATTCCACTTAACGTTCTTCACACATTTCATTATATACCTATAATTCATTTAAACAATCTAAAATGTTTATGATTTCTAATAACACAGTATGTAGTATACACTTTTAAATATAATACTTGAGCAACACCTGGGTGGCTCAGTTAGTTAAGCATCTGATTCTTGTTTCTGGCTAAGGTCATGATCTCGCAGTTCTAGAGAAAGAGCCTCGCATTGGGCTCTGCACTGACAGCACAGAACCTGCTTGGGATTCTCTCTCTCCCTTTCTTTCTGTCCCTCCCCTGCTCTCTCTCTCTCTCAAAATAAATAAAATTTAACAATAAATAAATACTGGATAACTTTTAGTGCTCAATAAATATTTAACCATATTACTCAAAATTTTATTGTATATGTAGGCTCCTATAGCAAATAAGAAGTATTACTAAATGGGAATCATATTTCCCTAATATGTTAATTAGAATGAAGATTATTCAGCTAATTAACTTTAAAAAGTAAAGAAAGATCCCAACCTAAATTACTCAAGCTGATCGGGTTCACTAGGTAAAAAATTAAAAATGTAATTTACAAATCAGGTTTAAATCCAATTCTGTTGTTAATTAGCTACATGTCACTGGATAAGTCATTAATGCTGTTGATTTGACCATTCATACAATGAGGAGACTGGGTTATATCATCTCTACAGTCCCTGTTACATGTTCATTTCATTATATCATATTTTTCAAGATTCAACTTTTGACTTGAGATCATTTTTAAATTTGTTTTTAATATTCATTTATTTTTGAGAGAGAAAGAGAGAGACAGAGTACAATTGAGGGAGGAATAGAGAAAGAGGGAGACACAGAATCTGAAGCTGGCTCAAGGCCCTGAGCTGTCAGCGCAAAGTTTGAGTTCGAGCCCCACATCATCGGTCTCTGTGCTGACAGCTCAGAGCCTTGAGCCAGCTTTGGATTCTGTGTCTCCCTCTCTGTCTTTGCCCCTTCCCTGCTCACACACACACTCTTTCTCTCAAAAATAAATAAACATTAAAAATAATTTTAATAAAAGAGACTGAACTAGAGAAGCGCTGAGGTACATACAAGACCTAGACGTTTATGAAAATAATGCTTATAGGCAATTCACAATGGTGCACAATTCCTCACAATTTACATAATTTTAACATGTCAACTAGTTAATCTTTATTTCTATATAGATAGGTGTATATTTCTAAGTAGAAATATAAGTAGAAGTATCAGAAATATAAGTAGAAGTTTGTTTGGCTTTCTTTTTTTGTTGTTTTATTTGAAGGATATCAACATACATAGTCTTGCTTGACTTAAAAAAAAATTATCTCAATATTTTCTTCCTAAGATTCCTAACATAGTTGTCTCATTAGCTGAAGTTCATCCACTTCACAGCTATAGCTATATTCATGTACACATATATAACAAATTATTATCCTTTTACCTGTCACAGGACATTAGTGCAGTTCCCAGATTTTGCTATTCTGAATAATATTACTATGAACAAAGTCAAACATATAGTACACAAGTGCAAGAGGTTTTCTTGCATACACTATCAAGTGCAATTGTTGGGCTGTGGAATATGCAGATTAAACACTTTGCAGATTATTATCTAGTGTGGTCCTAACTCATTGACATTGTAACTGGGACCTGACTTCTTAATGTTTACCTACCTTTAACAGGCAAAATGCTTATATTATTGTAGTCTCTAATTTTCATTTCCAAATTTACAAAAAGGTCAATTATATGTTTTCAGATGTTCATTATCTACTTAGGAATCTTCTTCTGTGAAGTACTTATCAAAGTTTTTTGGCAACATTTCTGTTGAGTGATTTGATTTTTTTTTAATTTTTTTTTAATATTTATTTTCGTGAGAGAGAGACAGAGACAGAGCACAAGCAGGGGAGGTGCAGAGAGAGAGGGAGACACAGAATCCAAAGCAGGCTCCAGGCTCTGAGCTGTCAGCACAGAGCCCGATGTGGGCCTCGAACTCACAAACTGTGAGATCATGACCTGAGCCGAAGTCAGAAGCTTAACCAACTGAGCCACCCAGGCATCCCTGGTGATTTGATATTGTTCTAATTTTTATCATTTACTTTTTTATTAGCATGAATTTAAGTCTTGCAAGAAATCCTTCTCTACCTACAAATGTTAAAATTGTTTTCCAAAATATTTTCTTTAATTTTTCCTTAAATGTGAAATTTAAGACTTTACTCCATTTGTAATGGATCTTTTTGTATTATGTAAGACAGGAATCCAATTTGAAATATTCCACACAAACAATCAATTGTTCCAGTACCATTTACTGAATAGTAACTTAATTTCTTCCAAGATCTATAATACTATTTATGTCAAATATTCAGTATCTATTCATGTATGGGCTTTCTCCAAGTCTCTTTTTTCTATGCCTTTGGTCATTTTATCTATCACTACACAACTATCATATTGGTTTAGTCTTGATATTTTATAAGGCAAGTCCTTATTCTTCTTCTGGAGTGGTTTGGCTATTCTAGACCCTTGATTCTTCCATGTAAAATTTAGAATTTTCCTTGTTAATCTCCATGAAAAATTTTATTTAAATTTTTATTGCAGTCGCATGAAATATGTAAATTGATTTGTGAAGAAATGTCTTTTTTACAATACTGAATACTCCAAGTCATGAATATGGTGTAAATCTTCATTTACTTATGAGTTCTTTGACTTAAGTTTTATAATTTTCTCTATATAGTTCCATATAGTTCTTCCACATCTTTTGTTTGATTTATTCCTATTATTGTTAATTTTTAATGTTTTTATAAACAGTAATTTTAGAGTTACACATCGTAAATGTTGTATGCTGAAATGCCACGTATTTTATTATTGGACTTACATTTGTCTATTTTGATAAATGACCTTCACAGCTTTATCTAATCTACAGATAGTGACAGTGCTTATGTACCTACTCTTACATATTTCATTGCACTTAACTCCCTGGATGAACTAGGTTTTTCACAAAAATGTGTTAGGGAGGCAGTGATTACAGCCATCCTTGTCTTTTCTTTTTTACTCAAAGGGAATTGACTTACGTTCCAGGATCCAAGATAATACCTCTTCTAGATTCATGATAGAAAATTTCAACAATTTAAAGAATATCTCTTTTATTCCTGATTAAGAATTTTATCATGAATGGTATTGTAATTTTATCAAATGCTTTTTTCTTCTGCATCTATGGAAATAATCATATCATTATTCTCTTTAATTCGTAAATGTGGCAGATGAAATAAAAAGGTATTTTAGATTTTTTAACATTAGGCAAATGTTACAATACTGGGATATACCCACATTGGTCATGATTTATTAATATATTTATATAAGTAATAAATAATATATATAATTTAATTCATTAAGGATTATTGCACCTGTTAGTCATTAAGAGAGATTGGCCTATAATTTATCTTTCTCAAACTGTCATTCTTTGATTTTATAATAAAAATTTCTGACTTCATAAAACAAATTAGACCACACTATTTTTCTATTCTATAAAAGAATTTCTATAAGATTTGAGATACCAGTTTCTGGCAAGTTGAGTAAAACTAGCCTGTAAAAAAATCAGAAGATGGCATTTTCCTTCTAAAATGTTAAGTATTAACTCAAAGACTTTCTGTTTATTCTCAGTATGGTTTTAGTAAATTATATTATTTCTACAAATTTCCCATTTAAGTTTTCAAATGTATTGGAATGAATTTCTTCATAGTATTTTAATTTTCTCATTTTTCTCCAATGCCTATATGATTATATCCCATTATTTTTAAAGTTTATATATTTTGAGACAGAGAGAGAGAAAATACCTGTGCATGCAAGTGGGGAAGGGGCAGAGAGAAAGAGGGAGAGAGAGAATCCCAAGCAGGCTCCACATTATCAGTGCAGAGCCCAAGGCAGGGCTCGAACTAATGAACTGTGAGATCATGACCTGAGCTGAAATCAAGAGTCAGACGCTTAAACTACTGAGCCATCAGGCACCCCATATGCATCATTATTCTTAATATTATGTAGTTGTACCTTCTCTCTTTTTGTTCCTCATCAATGTCACTGCACCAGTATCCATTGTATTAGTTCTTCAAAGAACCAACTTTTGGTTTCAGTAAACCAATCTTCTATATATTTGTTTCCTATTCCTTTAATTTCTACTCTTTTTCATTTTATCTACATTCTACATTCCTTGGATTTAATCTTTTATTCTTATTCTTAAATTACTGAATAGTTGAAACTTCTAATCATTTTTTATATACTATCAGCATTTAAGACTACACATTTCCATTCTGGGAGGAAGATGGCAGTGTAGGAGGATGCTGGGCTCACCGCATCCTGCTGATCACTTAGATTCCACCCACAACTGCCTAAATAACCCAGAAAACACCAGAAGACTAGCAGAACAGAGTCTCCTGAGCCAAGCAGAGACGAGAAGCCCACGGAAGAGGGTAGGAAGGGCGGACAGGCGGTGTGCGCTCCACAGACTGGCGGGAGGGAGCCGGGGCAGAGGGGCGGCCCGGCCAAGCAGAGCCCCAAGCAGAGTCTGGCTTGCAAAAGCGGAGGGGCCGGACAGAGTGTGTTCTGACACCAAGCGGGACTTGACATCTGGAAGGTTATACGCAAATAGCTCTGCTCGGAGGGCGGGAAGCCTGGAGGACAAGGGGAGGGAGAGTTGTTGAGCCTGGGAGTACAGAGCTCAGCTTGGCGGGGAACAAAGGCGCTCGCCAGCGCCATCTCCCTTGCCCATCCCCCAGCCAAAATCCCAAAGGGAACCAGTTCCTGCCAGGGAACTTGCTTGCACCACGCAAACACCCAAAGCTGTGCTTCTGCGGATACATCCCTCTGGCGGGTTTGACTCCCTCCCGGTGCCACAGGGCCCCTCCCAAAGCGGATCACCGAAGGGTAAGTGAGCTGAGCCTGCCCCCCCAGCCCCCCCTGCCCCTGTGCACCTTGCCGATCCACCCCTGCTAGCATGCTAGAACCCCAGCACAACAAGCCTGGCAGTATGCAAGTAGCCCAGACAGGCCACGCCACCCCACAGTGAATCCTGCCCCTAGGAGAGGGGAAGAGAAGGCACACACCAGTCTGACTGTGGCCCCAGTGGTGGGCTGGGGGCAGACATCAGGTCTGACTGCGACCCCACCCACCAACGCAAGTTATTCAAGACAGCACAGGGAAGTGTCCTGCAGTCGCACCACTCCAGGGACTATCCAAAATGACGAAACAGAAGAATTCCCCTCAGAAAAACGTCCAGGAAATAACAACAGCTAAGGAACTGATCAAAAAGGATTTAAACAATATAACAGAAAGTGAATTAAGAGGAATAGTCATAAAATTAATCGCTGGACTTGAAAACAGTATAGAGGACAGCAGAGAATCTATTGCTACAGAGATCAAGGGACTAAGGAACAGCCAGGAGGAGCTAAAAAATGCTATCAGTCACCTGCAAAATAAAATGGAGACAGCCACAGCTTGGAATGAAGAGGCAGAGAATAGGTGAACTAGAAGATAAAATTATGGAAAAAGAGGAAGCTGAGAAAAAGAGATAAAAAATCCAGAAGTATGAGGGGAGAATTAGAGAACTAAGTGACATAATTAAAAGCAATAATCTACGCACACTTGGTATTCCAGAGGAGGAAGAGAGAGGGAAAGGTGCTGAAGGTGTACTTGAAGAAATCATAGCTGAGAACTTCCCTGATCTGGGGAAGGAAATAGGCATTGAAATCCAAGAGGCACAGAGAACTCCCTTCAGACGTAACTTGAATCGATCTTCTGCACAACATATCATAGTGAAACTGGCAAAATACATGGATAAAGAGAAAATTCTGAAAGCAGCTAGGGATAAATGTGCTCTAACATATAAAGGGAGACCTATAAGACTCGTGACTGATCTCCCTACTGAAACTTGGCAGGCCAGAAAGGAATGGCAGGAAATCTTCAACGTGATGAACAGAAAAAAAATGCAGCTGAGAATCCTATATCCAGCAAATCTGTCATTTAGAACAGAAGGAGAGGTAAAGGTCTTCCCAAACAAACTTTGAAGGAATTCATCACCACTAAACCAGCCCTACCAGAGACCCTAAGGGGGATCCTGTGAGACAAAGTACCAGAGACACCGCTACAAGCATGAAACCTACAGACATCACAATGACTCTAAACTCATATCTTCCTATAATAACACTGAATGTAAATGGACTAAATGCTCCAACCAAAAGACATAGGGTATCAGAGTGGATAAAACAAGACCCATCTATTTGCCGTCTACAAGAGACTCATTTTAGACCTGAGGACACCTTCAGATTGAGAGTGAGGGGATGGACACCTTCAGATTGAGAGTGAGGTGATGGAGAACTACTTATCATGCTACTTGAAGTCAAAAGAAAGCGGGAGTAGCCATACTTATATCAGACAAACTAGACTTTAAATTAAAGGCTGGAAAAAGAGATTAAGAAGGGCAGTATATAATACTTACAGGGTCTATCCATCAGGAAGAGCTAACAATTATAAATATCTATGCGCCAAATACGGGAGCCCCCAAATATATAAAACAATTACTCACAAACATAAGCAACCTTACTGATAAGAATGTGGTAATTGCAGGGGACTTTAATACTCCCCTTACAACAATGGATAGATCATCTAGACACACGGTAAATAAAGAAACAAGGGCCCTGAATGATACATTGGATCAGATGGACTTGACAGATATATTTAGAACTCTGCATCCCAAAGCAACAGAATATACTTTCTTCTCGAGTGCACATGGAACATTCTCCAAGACAGATCACATTCTGGGTCACAAAACAGCCCTTCGTAAGTATACAAGAATTGAGATCATACCATGCATACTTTCAGACCACAATGCTATGAAGCTTGAAATCAACCACAGGAAAAAGTCTGGAAAACCCCCAAAAGCATGGAGGTTAAAGAACACCCTACTAAAGAATGAATGGGTCAACCAGGCAATTAGAGAAGAAATTAAAAAATATATGGAAACAAACGAAAATGAAAATACAACAATCCAAATGCTTTGGGATGCAGCGAAGGCAGTCCTGAGAGGAAAATACATTGCAATCCAGGCCTATCTCAAGAAACAAGAAAAATCCCAAATGCAAAATCTAACAGCACACCTACAGGAAATAGAAGCAGAACAGCAAAGACACCCTAAACCCAGCAGAAGAAGAGAAATAAAGATCAGAGCAGAAATAAACAATATAGAATCTAAAAAAACTGTAGAGCAGATCAATGAAACCAAGAGTTGGTTTTTTGAAAACATACACAAAATTGATAAAGTTCTAGCCAGGCTTCTCAAAAAGAAAAGGAAGATGACCCAAATAGATAAAATCATGAATGAAAATGGAATTATTACAACCAATCCCTCAGAGATACAAGCAATTATCAGGGAATACTATGAAAAATTATATGCCAACAAATTGGACAACCTGGAAGAAATGGACAAATTCCTAAACACCCACACGCTTCCAAAACTCAATCAGGAGGAAATAGAAAGCTTGAACAGACCCACAACCAGCGAAGAAATTGAATCGGTTATCAAAAATCTCCCAACAAATAAGAGTCCAGGACCAGATGGCTTCCCAGGGGAGTTCTACCAGACGTTTAAAGCAGAGATAATACCTATCCTTCTCAAGCTATTCCAAAACATAGAAAGGGAAGGAAAACTCCCAGATTCATTCTATGAAGCCAGTATTACCTTGATTCCTAAACCAGACAGAGACCCAGCAAACAAAGAGAACTACAGGCCAATATCCCTGATGAATATGGATGCAAAAATTCTCAATAAGATACTAGCAAATCGAATTCAAGAGCATATAAAAAGAATTATTCACCATGATCAAGCCAGATACATTCCTGGGATGCAGGGCTGGTTCAACATTCGCAAATCAATCAATGTGAAACATCACATGAATAAAAGAAAAGATAAGAACCATATGATCCTGTCAAACGATGCAGAAAAGCATTTGACAAAATTCAGCATCCTTTCTTAACAAAATCTTGAGAAAGTCGGGATACAAGGAACATACTTAAACATCATCAAAGCCGTTTATGAAAAGCCCACAGGTAATATCATCGTCAATGGGGAAAAACTGAGAGCTTTTTCCCTGAGATCAGGAACACGACAGGGATGTCCACTCTCACCACTGTTGTTTAACATAGTGTTGGAAGTTCTAGCATCAGCAATCAGACAACAAAAGGAAATCAAAGGCATCAAAATTGGCAAAGATCAAGTTAAGATTTCACTTGTTGCAGCTGACACGATATTATACATGGAAAATCCGATAAACTCCACCAAAAGTCTGCTAGAACTCAAACATGAATTCAGCAAAGTTGCAGGATACAAAATCAATGTACAGAAATCAGTTGCATTCTTATACACTAACAATGAAGCAACAGAAAGACAAATAAAGAAACTGTTCCCATTCACAATTGCACCAAGAAGCATAAAATACCAGGAATAAATCTAACCAAAGATGTACAAGATCTGTATGCTGAAAACTATAGAAAGCTTATGAAGGTAACTGAAGAAGATATAAAGAAATGGAAAAACATTCCATGCTCATGGATTGGAAGAATAAATATTGTCAAAATGTCAATACTACCCAAAGCTATCTACACATTCAATGCAATCCCAATCAAAATTGCACCAGCATTCTTCTCGAAACTAGAACAAGCAATCCTAAAATTCATATGGAACCACAAAAGGCCCCGAATAGCCAAAGTAATTTTGATGAAGACCAAAGCAGGAGGCATCACAATCCCAGACTTTAGCCTCTACTACAAAGCTGTAATCATCAAGACAGCATGGTATTGGCACCAAAACAGACACATAGACCAATGGAATGGAATAGAAACCCCAGAACTAGACCCACAAACGTATGGCCAACTAATCTTTGACAAAGCAGGAAAGAACATCCAATGGAAAAAAGACAGTCTCTTTAACAAATGGTGCTGGGAGAACTGGACAGCAACATGCAGAAGATTGCAAGTAGACCACTTTCTCACACCATTCACAAAAATAAACTCAAAATGGATAAAGGACCTGAATGTGAGACCGGAAACCATCAAAACCCTAGAGGAGAAAACAGGAAAAGACCTCTCTGACCTCAGCCGTAGCAATGTCTTACTTGACACATCCCCAAAGGCAAGGGAATTAAAAGCAAAAATGAACTATTGGGACCTCATGAAGATAAAAAGCTCCTGCACAGCAAAGGAAACAATCAGCAAAACTAAAAGGCAACCAACGCAATGGGAAAAGATATTTGCAAATGACATATCGGACAAAGGGCTAGTATCTAAAAGCTATAAAGAGCTCACCAACCTCCACACCCAAAAAACAAATAATCCAGTGAAGAAATGGGCAGAAAACATGAATAGACACTTCTCTAAAGAAGACATCCGGATGGCCCACAGGCACATGAGAAGATGCTCAACGTCGCTCCACATCAGGGAAATACAAATCAAAACCACACTCAGATACCACCTCACACCAGTCAGAGTAGCCAAAATGAACAAATCAGGAGACTATAGATGCTGGAGAGGATGTGGAGAAATGGGAACCCTCTTGCACTGTTGGTGGGAATGCAAACTGGTGCAGCCACTCTGGAAAACAGTGTGGAGGTTCCTCAAAAAATTAAAAATAGATCTACCCTATGACCCAGCAGAAGCACTGCTAGGAATTTACCCAAGGGATACAGGAGTACTGATGCACAGGGGCACTTGTACCCCAATGTTTATAGCAGCACTCTCAACAATAGCCAAATTATGGAAAGAGCCTAAATGTCCATCAACTGATGAATGGATAAAGAAATTGTGGTTTACATATACAATGGAGTATTACGTGGCAATGAAAGAGAATGAAATATGACCCTTTGTAGCAACGTGGATGGAACTGGAGAGTGTGATGCTAAGTGAAATAAGCCATACAGAAAAAGTACCATATGTGTTCACTGTTATGTGGATCCTGAGAAACTTAACAGAACTCCATGGGGGAGGGGAAGGAAAAAAAAAAAAAAGAGGTTAGAGTGGGAGAGAGCCAAAGCATAAGAGACTCTTAAAATCTGAGAACAAACTGAGGGTTGATGGGGGGTGGGAGGGAGGGGAGGGTGGGTGATGGGTATTGAGGAGGGCACCTTTTGGGATGAGCACTGGGTGTTGTATGGAAACAAATTTGACAATAAATTTCATATATAAAAAAAAAGACTACACACTTCCATCTAAGTACCAATTTTGGTGCATTTCATAAGTTTGTTTATTGCTTAACCTCTGGAATTTAACGTAAGAGATGCAGTTAACTCAACAAAGATGTAGGCCTAACTCTTTTTCTAAAGAAAGCAACAGAAGTGACAAGAGGTGTTTCAAGTTTAATCTTTAATACTCAAGTACTGTTTATATCAGTGAACGTTGTTTTCATGTTTTGATACATAGTATTTTAATTATTATTTGCAGAATTCAATAGGGTATCTTCTTGAGTCTTTATAGAAGTTTTTTTCAATAGTTCCAAATATGTGGCAGATCCTGTTCATATTTTTTAAATGATTTTAAAATTATAATTATTACCAGAAAACAGTCTATATGATGCCAACTCTTCAAAATGTGTTAAATTTGAACTACAGAATAATACACTATCAGTTTTTGTAAATATCTCCTGTATGAATGAGAAAAATGTATATTCTACAATTGCAGGGTGCAGGATTTTATAATGCTATTCCTAATACTACTTTTAGTATTTTTCATAATATTAGTATTAAATGAAGGAGGCTTTTAATAAAATATCCTTTTCAAATTTTCTTTACCTATACAAGGGTTTTTGTCTTCTGGACTCATCAATAATTGAGATATGTGTTGAAACATTCTACAATGATGAAGGACTGGTCAATTTTCCCCTATTATTTTAATTTGGGGTTTTCATATTTTAAGAGTACTTTGGTTGTACATACAATTTTAGACTTCTGACAGTTTTCAGGTGAGCTGCATATTTTATAATTATTTAATGGCTTATTTTTAGAGAGAGACAGAGTGCTCATGCATGGGAGAGGGGCAGAAGGACAGAGAGAGAGAGAGAGAGAGAATCCCAAGTAGGCTCCATGCTCAGCCCAGAGCCTGATGCAGACAGAGCTCAGTCCCATGATCCTGGGTTCATGACCTGAGCCAAAATTAAGAGTCAGTCGCTAAACTGACTGAACCACCCACTCTTTTTTATGTTAAAAAGTTTTTTTTATATTACAAATGTTTCACCTCTTTTTTCTCTAAATGTTTGGCAGAGAGGGGGAGAGAGAGAGAGAGATAGAGAGAGAGAGAGGGAGGGAGGGAGAGAGAGAGAGAGAGAGTGATCATGCATAAGTGAACCAGGGGCAGAGAGAGAGAGGGACAGAGAGAATTGCAAGCAGGCTCTGTGTTGTCAGTGCAGAGCCCAACATGGGGCTCAATCTCACAAACTGTGAGATCATGACCTGAGCCAGAAATCAAGAGTCAGAACTTAACCAACTGAGCCACCCAGGTGCCTCTGTTTTACCTCTTAAATAAGGTCATCATATGTAAAATCAATACTGCTATCCAGCTTTCTTTTGGTTATGCTACCATACATTTTCCCATGATCTTCGTTTGATAGTTCTCAACTAGGAGTAGTTTTGCATGCCTGGGGACATGTAGCAATGTTTGGAGACAATTCTTTTCTGTCATAACTAGGGAGAGGATGCTATTGGTTAGATACCAGGAAGGCTGTTAACATCCTACTACACATAGAATAGCCTCCAACAAAAAAAAAAGAAACATCCTCCCCAAAATGTCACAGGTTCTGATGTTGAGAAACCCTGCTTTACTTCAGTCTTTCTTGTCCTTATGTTTTACATACACTTCTTTTAATAGGCAGTTGGACTTTTTTTATTATTTACTCTAACATTCTCTGTATTTTAACTAGTCAGAATAACTTACTTTAATTGCATTAGTCAACTACATAAAGTTTTTGACATCATTTTTGTTTTAGTTTTCTCTTGCTTTTGTTGGTTTCTATGCTGTCTGTGTAGTTATATACAATCATAGGTTTAGTGAATGTGCTTAACATTTTACCTGACATACTTTGTTTTATAATTTCTACAAGTTACATTTGGTTCATTTTCAAGGCTATATGGTATAATTCCATGTTACTTTCTAATTTTTGTAATGCCACCCTTTAAAAATAAATTATTTATATTCTGTGTCTGATAATTCCAATATCTGAATTACTTAAGAGTCTAAATTTCAAAATAGTTGTTTGTGCTGACTCTATGGTATCTTCCCTTCTTGAGAGTTCTGTAATACTTACTCCAGCACTGATGTCCGGTTGATAGCAACTGTGGCAACTGAAATATGAGCCCAAACTGAGGATGGCTTCATTTAGAGCAGAGGTTCACAAAGTGTGGTCCATGGATCAGCAGTATCAGTATCATTTGGAAATTTATTAGAAATAAAAATTATTACATGCCATTCCAGGCTTCCCAAATCATAAATTCTGGGGATGGAAGGCAATAATCTCTGTTTTAAAATTCTTTCAGGTGATGCTGATATACACCACAGTTTAAGAACCACTGATCTAGAGATTTACTTGCTTCTGCTGACAGGTAGAAGGATTTACTCACATATACTCTTTTAGCCTCTTTCAGTGTCCCTGGATTAATCAAGGAATTTGAGATTGTTTTCCCACTTTGAGGAAGTTGTCTCAAGTTTGGCTTTGTTTTTAATTTTTTTTAATGTTTATTTATTTTTGGGAGAGAGACAGAAACAGAGTGGGCGTGGGGAAGAGGCAGAGAGAGAGGGAAACACAGAATCTGAAGCAGGGTCCAGGCTTCAAGCTGCCAGCACAGAGCCCAATGCGGGGCTCAAACTCAAACTGTGAGATCATGACCTGAGCCAAAGTCAGATGCTCAACAAAGTTGTATCAAGTTTTAAGAAAAAGCCTGCATTTGGCAGATTACTACAGCTCACCACTCTTACTCTGGTTTCAGCTTATATGTATTGGTTTGGTCTGTTTTGATTTGAGCCCTTTGGAGACTTCTTATATTCCTCATAAGCCAGTAATGAATGAATGAATGAATGAATGAACACACACACACACAATCTACTTGCTCTGTAGTGTGAGGACATGTAATGTATCTAGAGCAATATAGTATTGGGGTTTGGGCTATTGATAATTTTTTTAAAAAATGAGAACAGACTACATTGTGCTATACTATGTACATGTGAGAGGCAGAATTCTGAGATGGCCCCGAAGAGTCCTCTTCCCTAGTGTACATACACAAACCCTGCATTATTCCCACCCCTTGGGTAACAGAATCTGTAAGTATATCACACTGGTGATTAATTTGTGTTATACAGCAATGGTAAAGGGACTTTCCATATGTAACTGACACCCCTAGCCAAATGAATGCAAATAAAGCTAAAAGATTATCATGTGTGGATCATATTTAATTAGGTGAGATCTTAAAAGGTTTGGAGGTCAGAGACTGAGAAGTCAGAGAGATGCTCTAAAGTACCATGATGGGAGGAGGAACCACATGGCTAGGATGTGAGGGTGGTCTCTAAGAGCTGAGAGGTCCCAACAGCCAGCAAGAAATTATCTTAGTCCTACAACTGAAAGGATTAATTCTGAAGAATGAGCCTCAGATGAGACTGCTGCCATATCCCACACCTGGATTTCCACCTACTGAGACCTTCAGCAGTAAATACACCTTAACTAACCCAGAGGACTCTTGACCCAAAGAAACTTAAAAGATAACAAATTCATGTTTTAAGGCACTAAGTTTGTGGTAATTTGTTACATAGCCATAGAAAACGTGCTTCACATACCATGAAGAGAGACATATGAAAAATTTTTACAAGAAAATCAAATGACTAATTGTGAGGTAATGAAGTGGGCTTCTTAAAATTTTTAATTTAACTGAACTGTTAAATATTTTAACGGTTCGTTCCAACAGAAACAAGTCAGACATTGCTCATGACTCATACAACACAGACACAAACAAAAAAGCACATAAACAAACTGTGGTAAATTCACATTAAGCATTTACCTGAAATAGTTTTGAGGTAAAATGTTGACATTCATCTTAGTTGTTACGTCCAGAGGAACAGGAGTGAAAAATATGAATGGAGGGTCAAACGATAACTTGGGTGATTTTACCTCTCCAACCAAACGTAACATTCGATAGCAAATTGGATTATCGTTTAGATGAATGGGAATATCGGCTGTGTATTTTGTAGGATCACCTAATGAAAAATAATTTTTTAAAGGATATTAGAATTGTTTACATACACAAAAAACTTGTACACAGTTTAAACCTTACTAAATATATAAATGTACTATGAAGGTACAGCTCCATGGAGAATAGATTACTCAAAAATTGGAATTATCCTGCCAAGGAACTATAAACATGTAATGAGGGGCGCCTAGGTGGCTCAGTCGGTTGAGCGTCCGACACTGGCTCAGGTCATGATCTCATGGTTTGTGAGTTTGAGCCCCATGTCACACTCTGTACTGGCAGCTCGAAGCCTGGAGCCTGCTTCGGATTCTGTGTCTCCCTCTCTTTTGCCCCTCCCCCACTCACAGTCTGTCTCTCTCTCCATCTGTCACTCTCTTCCTCTCAATAAAGAAATAAAACATTAAAAAATATTTTAAAGTGCACTATGTCTAGAAATAGAGCAGGCCTTGTTAAAGCAGATATTATTATTGGAAAATACATAAACCTAGAGCAAACAGTGCAGTAAGACTTATTTTTTTGGATTGGTTTCTATTCCTTAACAGGAGCTGCCTATCCCCTTAGTATATGCAGTACGAAGATGAGGTCAGACGGTTGCCATAAGGATCTCAGGGGACTCGTATTGAGAAATGGGTGTGCTGAGAAGAGAGGAATGTTGTTCCTCCCAGATTTTTAAGTTTATGGAAAGGTACCAGGGTTGACTGGCCAATTTCACCTCATAGGAAAAGAAAGGCAATTCCCATGTACCAACTCATCATGAGGAAAGGCAGTTTGTGTTGGAGAAAAGGGCTCAGCATCTGGGGCTGCAGGCTAGTCCCACACAACGGTCTCATCCCAGCAAGCTGCCAGTGCCCTTTTAGACCCAGATGCCCCAACACAGTGTCTTGTAGAGAGAAAGATGTGATTTGGTGAGTATGAACTCAAGGTAATATCTTAGAATGAGAAAACAGGATCAGGGCCATCAAGAGTATCACAAAAGCAGACGATGAGTGCTCTGGGCGATGCATGTTCAAAAGTGACATTGTGAACTATACACAAAAGCAATAGAATCACTGAACTGATCAGACTCACTAGATCTCTCTGTACCGGGTGCCTTTACTTGGTCAAATAAGTCTTTTCTTGTTCATATAGTCTGGGATCCTTGGAAAATGAGAGGTGACTGGAAAGGGAAGTGAATTAGTGACTTCTTACTGACAGATGAGCACAGGAAAGACTATGTGAAAACAGGACAGACTATATACATACCTTCAGTTGAGAAAATAAATTATAATAGAATTTATATATCTAAAACACTGTAAATCTATAGAGAAATGATGGTTTCACTTCATGAATCTGATATTGTTAAAATTATTTTGGGGAGAAAGAAAATCAAGTCCATTACTTCCAAAATTAGGCAAGGTTTTAAGGCTTATGGAACTGTGAATGCCAAATGGGGTGTTTGGAGATTATTTCTGGGTTTCACACCTGTTAAATGTTTTGGGGTCATGGAGAATGGGGGTTCCCTGTATAACCTAAGACTACTAGGGATTCAATAACATTTTTCTAAGCTCAGCTGGGCCTTCTCATTCACCTCAGATTTAAGTTATATAAATGTGTTATAGGCATGTTTAATTTTTTCTTAAGAGTGAGGTTGAAATCCTAGAAGGCAATGCATAGATTTGACTGCTGAGGCTTAGCCCCATATCAAAGGAAAAGTGAAATGGAAATGTATCTTATTTCCTTCTAGATTGTCTATTCCATTTTATCTGGATAAAAATGTTGATAGACATAAAAGAGAAGCTCTATACAGAAATACAGATGGTGGCTTTAGCTGGACTGGCTCTCCTGCTACTTCCTTCAGAACCAGATATAGAAACTGAGAGGAAATATGCAGAAATACATAATGAAATACAATTACTTTTACAGAATAAACTTCAGAATGGGGAGAATATGTAATGTTTTCTATCATATTTTCAGAGTTCTAAACAGAGATAATAAAAGATGAAACATTTTTGAAACCTACTAATCACAGTACCCTATGTACTGTTTCTCGCACACAAAGCTAGAGTAATTATAAAATGCCATGCTGAAAAAATTAAAAAAAATAAAATGCCATGCTAATAGATGCATCAGGACACTGAATTAAGGCAACATAGTGCTAATAGAATATTACTGAGAGAACACACAGCTGAATGAATTCTAAAAAGTTTAAAAGTTAGAACACATCCTTATCCTGCCTTTTCTGTTGATAACAGAGGTAGTTGCTGGTATTTTATTTAGATTGCCACATTTGTTTAGATATGTAAAGCAGTCATGTCCCAAGGGTTCTGCTGCAAGTGATTTACTGAGTGCATGCTCTCAGGAGGAGCTTGTAGGCAAAGGGGGAAGCGAAATAGAGGAGGGCCTGAAGCTATGAAAAGTTGTAGGTTTATAATGCAGATTCAAATCGATCCCATAGGCAGCTATGGGATGTGAATTCACCGGAAAGGTTGTACCACCTGCGGGAAAGTTAGCTGGGCCACCTAAGGTAGTGGTACTGGTGACAATTAACCTCATAGGCATCTCTGCACATAGTATCTTCCTTCAGCCAATGGCAACCTTCTAGAGGAGGGGACAGACACAACCTATTATGGGCCAATATACACAACTGAGAGATGGGTGGGAAAACCCAGTAATGGGAATCTGGAAGGGCTCAAACAGCATCTATCAGAGACTGCATCTTAATGTTGCTTCAGAAGAAAGAATAATTAAGAAGAATAACAGGTAAGTTACTATAACACCCTTTTAAACAGAAATGGCATTTGGTGTGCTTATTTCATTGTGGCATAGAAACTATAAAGATACTGAAGCAGATGCTTTAAATTAAAGACAAATACCAGTATAGACTTCCTCAAAAAATAGGGGGGAGGGGAGGGAAATCTTCGTAGTTGCCTTTTCAAGCATCTTCCGTCTGTTCTTTTGCTTCAGTTTGCATAAAGAAGCTAGTAGTCAATACTTTCACTTCCTAAAGCTCATTACCAGAAAAATTCTATATTTTTATGCAGCAGGGATTCTCATGTGGAGAATTTTCTAACTTATGTGCTCAATGGGTTGCGAAACATTGAGGCTATTTAAATGAGAACTGAGAACAATCTTATCTAAGGAAAGTGAGGGTCTAACCACACAAATTAGATTCAAGAACAATGGTTTGGATTCAGAAGGGACTGGAGATTTGCTTAGAGATCAGTATGGGTCACCTACTCTACCATAGCCCCAGCCTCCATCCCTGTGCCAGTCCAAGAAAGAGATGAGAGGGAGCGAAAAGTAAAAAACACCCACTTAAACTCTTGAAAGCCTTGAGAATATAAGGCAGCCCTGCTTGCTGGCCAGCATAACAAGTCTAGCCAAAGTGGAGGTAAAGTATATCTACCCCACTTCAGGTGATATTGATGGCAAAGGATGCAACTATAAGGCAAAAAAACAAATGGGACATAAAGGCCCTGACCATGGCTTGGGATAACAGGCTTACACCACAGTCAGATTACAAGATAAGAAAATGACAGAAGAAAAGCATAATCAATTACCAATGCCTGCTAGAAGAAAATGGCAGTTGCTAAGGATAGCTCAAAGAATAAGGCCAAGATCTCACCGGGTATAACTGAAAAAATCCTAAGTCAATAATGAATGATCCATATACACACACAAAAAGGCTGTCAACAGAAACTGTCCCTAAGAAAATTCAAGCATTGGACAGACATACATATGTGTATATATAAGCATATATGTAAATTGTGGAGTTGAAAACTATAATGACTGAAATGAAAAATTCACTATAGGGCACCTGGGTGGCTCAGTTGGTTGAGCGTTTGACTTTGGCTCAGGTCACTATCTCACAGTTTGTGAGTTTGAGCCCCAGCATGGGCTCACTGCTGTCAGTGCAGAGCCTGGAGCCTGCTTCGTATTCTGTGTCTCCCTCTTCCTCTCTGCCCCTCCCTCACTCATGCTGCCTCTCTCTGTCTCTCAAAAATACAGAAAACAAATAGCAAAAGGCAAATGTAAATCTTTCTTTGTCTTACTTCATCACTAATTAATCAGTAAGTGTAAAATGACTCAACACACCCATGAGAAGGCTGAGATATTCAAAATAAATTTTTAAAAATGATCCAAATCCATGCCATCTATAAGAGACACTCTTTGGATTCAGAAACACAATTCAACTGAAAGTAACAGGATGGAGAAATTCTATATATGCAAATAGTAACTTAAAGACAGCTGCAGTGGCTATGCTAATATCAGACAAAATAACTATTAAGATAAAAATCAATACTGGAGACAAAGAAGGACATTATATAATGATAACAGGACAATCCACGAAGAAGATAAAACAATTATAAACATAAATACACCCAACAGAGCCACAAAGTACACAAGGAAAAAAAAACAGTAAAACTGAAACAAGAAATAATAGATATTTCAGTAATAACCCTTTGAGAATTTAATATTCTACCCTCAATTGGGGATAAGACAAATAGGTAGAAGATCACTAAAGAAATAAAATATTTTGGTCTATAAACAAAATAGATCTAAAAGACATCTATGGAACATTCTACCCAACAAGAACAGAATATATACACTTCTCAAGTGCACGTGAGGGAGCATGGCTGGCTTAATTGGTAGAGCATGTGACTCTTGATGTCAGGGTTTTAAGTTTGAGTCCCATGTTGAGTATAGAGATTACTTAAAATTAAAAAAATCTTAAAAAAAAAAGAAATCAAGTGCATGTTGAACATTCTTGAAGGTAAATCATATTTTAGGGTATAAGGTAAGCCTTTACATTGACTGAATCCAGGGGCACTTGTGTGGCTCAGACAGTTTAGTGTAAGACTCTTGATTTTGGATGAGGTCACGATCTCACGGTTCATGAGTTTGAGCCCCGTGTTGGGCTCTGCACTAACAGTGCAGAGTCTGCTTCGGATTCTCTCTCTCCCTTTCTCTCTGCCCCTTCCCCACTCGTGTTCTCTGGGTCTTACCCTCTCCCAAAATAAATAAATAAACTTAAAAAAATAAATTTATAGCATTAAAAAATAATCAAAAAAGGGGCGCCTGGGTGGCTCAGTCAGTTGAGCTTCCGACTTCAGCTCAGGTCATTATCTCACGGTCTGTGAGTCTGAGCCCCACGTTGGGCTCTGTGCTGACAGCTCAGAGCCTGGAGCCTGCTTCAGATTCTGTGTCTCCCTCTCTCTTTGACCCTCCCCCATTCATGTTCTGTCTCTCTCTGTCTCAAAAATAAATATTAAAAAAAATTAAAAAAATAATCAAAATAAAATGACTGCATCCATAAACAGTATGTTTTGTGACAACAATGGAATAAAATTAGAAATCAATAACAAAGTGAAATTTTGGAAATTCTCAAATATGTGAAAATTCTACAACACATTCCCAAATAACTAAGTGTCAAAGAAGAAATAGCAAAGGAAATTTTACAAAGTAATTTGGGATGGATTAAAATAAAAACAAAACATACCAAAACTTATGGGATATACCAGAAGCAGGGCTCAGAGTAAAATTTAGAGCCATAAATTGCTTATCTTAAAAAAGTAGATATAAGTACTTAACTTTGCAACATAAGAAACAAGGTAAAAAAGAGCAAATTACAACCAAACCAAAAAGAAAGGAAATAATAAATATTAGAACAGAAATTAGTTGAATAGAGTATAGGAAAATATTAAGAAAATCAATAAAATCAAAAGTTGGTCTTTGAAAAGCATATCAAATTTGAAAAACCTTTGGCAAGAATGACCAAGAAAAAAAGAAGATTCAAATTACAAAAGTCCCAAATAAGACAGGGAAAATCACTATTCACTTTACAGAAACTCAATAAAAAAAAAAATATAAAGGAACACAATGTAAAGTTGTATATAAACAAATTAGATAATGTAGATAAAATGGACAAATTCCTAGAAACACAAAAAGTACTTAAACTGACACAATAGGAAATATAAAATGTGAATTGACTTATTGAAAGGGATTATAACAGGGAGAAACAGCATGTCTGACTCCACACTGATTCTATTTTCCTTGCTGCTGTGACCTATAGCTTAGAAACTTCTGCTGAGCCCTGCATGTAGCCATGTTACAGCTAAGATTTGCAAAAACTGCTTTTTACCCAAATCTATCTTGCCTAAGGAGATGAGGAAGTACATACAGAAATGACTATGCTATGCCTAAGATTTATAGGAATGACATGACCAGATAGATTCCTGTATGCAAAGATCAACTGTCCAAGGACATACATTATCTCCTCAGATGTCTACAGAAGTCAGTTACCTTTTGACTCCAACCCTTCCCACTTCCTCCTTTTGCTAACATAAAAGAAACTCCAATTTCATGCTGAGGGAGATGTTTCTTCGGGACAATAGTCTGCCGTCTCTTTGGTTTGCTGGCTTTCCAAAGTGCTTTCCTTTCCCTAATGTCTTGCCTCTCCACTTACTGGCCTATTGTGCAGTGAGGAGAATGAACTTGGACTCAGTTACAGAACTAAAGTAGCAATCAAAAAACTTCTCACATAGAACAGGCAAAATCCAAATGGATTCACTGGTGAAATCTACTAAACATTTCATGAAGAATTAATACATATCTATATAAAATATCTTTACATAGATTTATATGTATGTGTGTGTGTATGTATGTGTGTATGTGTGTGTATGTATGTGTATGTGTGTATATATGTGTGTGTGTGTGTATATACACACACAATTCAATGGGGAAACAATATTCTTTTCAATAAATGGTGCTGGGACAAGCAGACAGGCCCATGCAAAAGAATGAGGATGGAGCCCTACCTTACAGCATATTAAAAAGTAACTCAAGATAAGCCATTGACCTAAATAAGAGATAAAATTATATGACTTTAAGAGAGAACATAAGAATAAATCACCATGACCTCGGGTTATGTGATGTTTTCATAGATAAGACACTGAAAAGCTAAACTAAAAAAAGAGAAATTGGATAAAATACGCTTCATCAAAACTAAAAGCTATTTTGCGTTAGCTGTCATCATCAGAAAGTGAAAAGAGAAATCTCAGAATGAAATAAAATGCTTTATACTTATAAAATAATTTTATCCAGAATACATAAAGAACAATGTAAACTCAAAAAGACAACCAAATTTTAAAATCAACAAAGGATTTGAACAGACATTTCTCCAAAGATGATATACAAACTGACAATAAGTACATGTAAAGATACACAACATCAGTAGTCATCCGGAAAATGCAAATAATAACTACAATGACATATTATTTCACAGTCACTAGGATAACTATAATAAAAAAGATCACAAAAGAGTTAGCAAGGATGTGGAGAAAACAGAACCCCCATTCATTGCTGGTAAGATTTTAAACTGTTACAGTTGCTTTGTAAAACAGTTTGGCAGTTTCTTAAAATGTTAAACATCAAATTATCCTAAGACCCAACAATTCCACTCCAAGATATATAACCAAATAAATGAAAACATGTGTCCTCACAGAACGCTACAGGAATGTTCCTAGCTGTTTTATTCACAGGAGTCAAAAAAGCACAAATGATCCAAATATCCACCAGATGAATGTCTATGAACAAACATGTGATATATCCATACAATTATTGGTAACAGAAGGGAATTAAGTACTAATTGATGCTATAATCTGGACTAACCTTGAAATTATTATGCAATGTGAAAGAAGCCAATCACAAGAGGACACATTATAGGAGTCTACTTATATGAAATATCCACAGTAAACATATTCCTAGAGACAACCAATAAAGGTCAGCAGTGGCTGAGTGGAGGGAGAGATGGGGAGTGACCAATAATGGGTACAGGGTTTCCTTTGCAAGCAATGAGTATGTTCTAAAACTAGGCTGTTTTGATGGCTGCCCATCTATGACGATCCTAAAAACCACTACACTGTACATTTTTTAAAAATATATTTTATGGTGTAAGAATCACACTTTAACAAAGTTGTAATTAAGAAAACCATACTTTCAAAAATAATCACATCTGAATGTGAATTTTACCTCTATGGTATCTGATTTAAAATATAAGAATGTAAGGCAAAATAAAAGGCATCTTTTTCTTCAAGATTCCAGTAGTTTCCCCATTTTAATGAATAGTAAAAACAACTGAGAAAACCAGAAAATAAATGCACACTTGACTTGGAAAGAACTACTAAGGAAAAGTCATGAAAGCTGTATTCCATGCCGTGTGAGCCAGGAAAGATAAAAATTGTCTGTACTAGAAGAAAATAAATGAGGGTGACCAAAAAATCAAGCATAAGCTACCCTGGTTCCAACTCAAAAGGCCCCTATAACTCAATTCCAACTCCCCAAAGATCCCATTCTCCATCCAGCTGTTTGATCTTGAAGAACCCTGTACTCTCATCCAACCTGTTGGCTTTGATCTGCTACAGTCTTGCCTCCTGCTACCTCAATACCTTAGAGACGGAGAAGACCCTACAGCCCACTGACCCAAGCAGTGGGTGGAATGGAATGATGTTTACAAAAAAAACCTAACTGCAAATAAAATTCCAAAATATTTCAACAAAGTCTTGAGTAAGAAATAAATTCATATATAATTTTGTCTGTGGGAAAGTTCATTGATACTATTCCATCTTAGAACTGACAGGAAAATATATGTCCACATAGGTGTTCCCAATGGTCTAAAGATGACATATAGAAGGGAAATAGACGTATAGCATATAAGACAAAAATTGGATCAATACATAAAATTTATGAAAAATGATAAGAAATATAACATAAAGGAAATATAAAATGAAACTGCATGAAAATGAAAAATATATTATAACAGAAAATATGAATAAGTCAAATTCCCCTCCTAAAAATTACATTTCAGTCTTGCTCAAGAAAAGAAGCAAAATCCTTTGTTTTACAATACTGGTCTTAAATTTAAAAAGACACAGACTGAAAATAAAATGATATATCAACCAAAGAAAGACAAAATGGCACTGTAGCACATAAAACAACATTGAAGCAAATAGCATTTAGTAGAAAAAAGAACATTACTTTAAATACATATGCTATTTCTAAAAGATATATAAGACATAATCTTTTAATAACATCCAAATATACAAAGCAAAACTACTGGAATCAAAACAGTTTTAACAAACTGCCACCATAGTAACAGATTCAGACAGACTATAGTAACAGTTCTAGTGCAGTTGTAATATAAATGTAATGTGATTGTAATGTAGTAACATTGTATTAACAGATTCAGGAGGAGAATAAGGTAGAGGAGGAGATATTGTAAATGAAGAGAAAAATTCATTAGTTACTATCATTTTATATTATAAAACTACTTACTTAGAAAACAATACAGAATAATCTCTGAAAAACTTCCAGATCTAACTAGAGAAGTTCAGCATAGGAGCAAGGTGACAGATAAACTATAAATATATTCTTTTTATATAGTCATAGCTAATTAAAAAGATTAATTTAAAAATCTCATTCATAATAGTGATACCTATAAAATAAACTTTACTAGAAAAACATGCCATTATTTGAAGGGAAAAACTCAATTATATGTCTTTTTCTAGAAACAGGAAGAAAATAATCTATAGTTCATTTGGAAAAGTAAATGTGTAAGAACCACCAAGAATTTTTGTAATAGATTTGTGATAACAGAAAATTTGTCACACCAATTAGAAAAAGGTACAATAAAGCTGTTGTAAAAAAAAAACATCAGTAAAGAAGTGAACATAGAGATAAATAGACACAATGGCCAGCTTCCCCAAAGCAGGCAATCCAAGAATGCAAGCTAGACGTGGCCATGCCTTTTCTGACCTAATCTTGGAAATCATACGCCATCACATTCATAATATCTTCTGGGTGATACATCAGTCCTATGTGATGTGGGAGGGCACTATATAAGGCCATGAATACCAAGAGGTGAGAATTATTTGGGGCCATATTTGAGGCTGGTTATGAAAGAATTCTAGTATGAATCGTTTTAAAACTATTTAAAGAACACATAAAAAATAACCTAAACTTTTGTGTACAAGATAAAATTAAATAATATGTGAGAGGTTGAAACATCAATAACAAATATAAGAAAAAAGGACTTACTTGGACAGAAACTTATGGAAACATTAATTTCATTATGTGGTTGCAGAATCCCACTCAGCACACTAATCTTGAATGTGCCATCTTTGAAAAGTTTGCCAGTATTACTAATATCCAAAGTCCATTTCACATCTTGTTTTGAAGTATTATGTAAGACAAGATCCTGTTTATACACACAAAATACATAAATAAAAAGACATTTATAAAAATTATAATATGCAATACAAAATTTAGCTTGTTTTACCATGCCAAGGTGAAGAGCCTGCGTACAAAGTCAAGTGATTAAAAGTGGAATTCACATGGGGTGCCTGGGTGGCTCAGTCGTTAAGCATCCGACTTCAGCTCAGATCATGATCTCATGGTTCATGGTTTTGAGCCCCACATCGGGCTCTGTGCTGACAAGCTCAGAGCCTCGAGCCTGTTTCAGATTCTGTGTCTCCCTCTCTCTCCGCCCCTCCCCCACTCGCACTCTGTCTCCATCTCAAAAATAAATAAACATTAAAAAAAAGTTTTTTAAAGTGGAATTCACAGATAGTTTTAAAAGTGATGTTAGGCAAACAAAGGGGTATGCAAATATGTTCATAGCATATTAACAACTATGAAAAATACACAAAGGATAGAGACTAGGGTAAAATAAAAATGTCAAAAAGCTATGCTAGTTAGCAAGGATGCTGCGTAACAACTTTCATTCATGATTGTGAGACTGTAAAATGGTATAGTCCTTTAGGAAGACAGTTTGGCAGTTTCTTATAATGTTAAGTATACAATACCATATGACCCAGTAATCCCCTTCCTAAGTATTTACTTAAGTGAAAATTCATGCTCACATAAAAATGTACATGTTAATGTTTATAATAGTTTGTTCATCGCCAAGCAATGGAGAAAAAAAAACAACCAAGATTTCCTTCAAATAATGAATGGATAAACACTCCATGCAATGGAATAAAATTTAGTGATAAAATAAATGAAGTATTAATTCACACAAAAATATAAATAAATGTAAAATATATTTTGCTAAGTGAAAGATGCCAGACCCAAATGGCTACATTTTATATAATTAAATTACCTGTCATTCTGGAAATGCAAAATCATTTGGATGGAAAAAAAGAACCAGTGGTTGCCAAGTATTGGTGGAAAGAGGAGTAGTTGACAGCAAAGGGGTTACATTGAGGATTTTTAGTGTAGTAAAACCATTCTGTCAGGTATTGAAGTGGTAGGACAATTACTCTACATATTTTTCAAAACCCATAGAACTATATACCACTAAGAGTTAACTTAAATGTAAGTAACTTAAAAACAATCAACCAAGATACTGGGAACCCCAGGATACATTGTAGATTACAACAAAGTATATTACAAATGTATGAGATAATCTCACTGAAGTTACTGGAGACTGAGGAGGAATGGCCGAAGCAACTGCAAAACTGTGTTTGGACTGGGAACTATAGCGCTAAAGACAAAAAGTTACTCTTTATTAATACTGTACTCTAGTTGGCAAATATATTAGCAATTCTAGATACAGGTTAAAAATTCTGAAACTTCTTTACTAGTACACTAGTAAAAGTATACACTTTTAACCTGTACTTTATACAGGTAAAAAATACATAAATAAAGTATAAATAAGAGAGCCAGATTTTTCATAGTCAGAGAAAGGAGTTAAAAATAAGCAAGGAAGAAAGATTGCAATAAACCTTGTGGTGCTGGATTAAAGTCAGAGACATCAGTTTGAACCCATGTTTAAATAGATAGATACATGGATGGATGATAGAGATAGAATGATAGATAGACAGGGGCACCTGGGTGGCTAAGTAGGTTGAGAGTGTCACTTTGGCTCAGGTCATGATCTCGCAGTCCATGGGTTCCAGCCCCATGTTGGGCTCTGTGTTGACAGCTCAGAGCCTGGAGCCTGCTTCGGATTCTGTGTGTGTCTCTCTCTCTGCCCCTCCCTCACTCGTGCTCTGTTTCTCTCTCTCAAAATAATAAACATTAAAACACAATTTAAAAAAAAAGAATGATAGGGGCGCCTGGGTGGCTCAGTTGGTTAAGCGTCTGACTTCAGCTCAGGTCATGATCTCACGGTCCATGAGTTCGAGCCCCACATCAGGCTCTGTGCTGACAGCTCGGAACCTGGAGCCTAGTTCGGATTCTATGTCTCCCGCTCTCTCTGCCCCTCTCCTGCTCATGCTCTGTCTCTGTCTCAAAAATAAATAAAAACATTTAAAAAAATTTTTTAAAAAGAACGATAGCCAAATTATGTATGTGTGTATTCACTAGTATACACACAAATATTTCCTGATTCTATTTGCCAAAGGGGCTTAGAACATGTGACATCCCAGTAGCAGCTAGCACATCTAGTGTACAGATCTTGATTTCTAAATACCATTCTTCCATAAATGGTACTGGGGTTTCTTGAAGAAAATGTTGATTCTAGAACTGGAACAAGCAAAATAAAAGACAAGCCTGGACCATTTTATAGTGCCAGAAAGTAAGAGAATGCTTAAAAATCATAATGATGGAAGTATGTCAAAGGACAAGTCTAAAAGAATTCCTAATGGCCAGAGCTAGAACAATTTTAATAACAAATAATGTGATAATGTGATATTGGATTATAACTGAAAGTATGAAGTAAATATTTGTGAAGTCACATTGATATATTAATAAAATAAATAAATAAAAGGAGGGAAGGAATAATAATGCTTACAGAAAAATTCTGAATAATATATGTAAATAACCCCCCCAAAAGGTGGAGCTTGACCACCAACCCATTGAGTGTGGGCTGACATTGATGACTCACTTCCGACATATAGGGTATGTAAAAAGAAAAATAGTTAGTCCAACTTTTTTCCAAGTCTCCTTACATTTATCACTACCAGTAAGCCATACACAATATCATGTACACCCTTCACATGATGTGACAAAAGAAGACATTTCAGCTGTTACACTCTTCCCTGAAACCCATAAAAAATAAGAATGCAGTCGAGAAAGGTGTAAAGAATCAGACAAACCAAAACTAAAGAATATTCGGAAAAAATACCAAACCAGTATTCTTTAAAATTGACCAGGTCATAAAAAAATAAGCAAGACTGAGAGCCTGCCACAGATCAGAGGAAACTAAATACAATATGGTACCCTGGATTGGACCATGAGACATAAAAGGACATTAGTGAAAAACGGGTAAAACCCTGTGGGAGGCCGGACCCCGGTGCCAGGCTGAGACTGGGTCGAGCAACGGCTCCCTGTTGACTCAGCCAACCTGGTGGTTCCCCGTCCCATTCCCCCACTTGCAAAGGCATACGAAAGCCTTGTCAAGGCTGAGAAATCTAATTCCTGAAGCCTGTGGTCTGTGGGTGTTGGCAGTAATGTTACCCCCCTTTTCTACCCCGGGTCAAATAGAAACAAACATGGGAACTGTGTTTTGCTAGCAATCTATCAACAAGGTCTTGTTGTGACCCGTTTAGAAAGTTCACAAGGTACACAGAACTAAATGTTTTGGTTGGCGGCGATCATGTGAAACCTGTTTATTCTTAGAATGACCTGATCCATAAGAGTCTTGATATAAAAGATTGTGTACAGCAACAATAAAGCCGTCACTTGGGCCATCAGCCCAGGGGACCCTCCTGTTCCCAAACTGGCTTCCCTTCTCTTTTTTTTTCTTACATTCCCCTACCCTCAGGACCCTGATTTCAGTGTTTGTTGCACCGGTTGCAACAAAACCCAAATAGAGTCTGTTGTCTAACTTATAATTTTGTACTAATGTTAACTTGTTAGTTTTGAAAAATGTTCTATGGTTGTATAACGTGTTAGCATGACAGCAAGTTGTGTGAAGAGTATACATAAAATCTCTGCACTGTCTTTGTAATGTTCTGATAAATCTGGGAGCTATATGCATGACATGTGTGCAGACTTGTGCAACATACTATTACAATAAAACCTTGAGCTAGGTATTTTTCTAACTTTACTCTTCAAAATTTGAAGAGTATACAATGATCCATGCAATTGGCACCACAACAAAATAACATACTTCCTTTCTTTCTAAAGTATGATTGATTTAAAATATTTAGAATTTAAAAAATAGGCGATTTTATTCCCAATGTCTCTCCGTACTTAAATATCTATTTAGTTCTAAAATTTGCATTTATAAAGAAAGAAACATCTTTTAAAACAGAAGGTGAGCATGAAATTGTACTAGTCATTTGAATGCCTCCTTTTTCTCATTCTGAAATGAAGAAATGGCAGATCTCTAAAATATCCATTTTCCAATCCTAGCCCAAGAATAGAACTGATACAGTCATCTATAAAGAAACATTTAGTATGTGTACCACTGTCATTTTTTAAATAATCTTACCAAAATGATACATGTTAGTAGCTTACACAAATAATTTTAAAATACTTATAAAAACCAGTTGTCCCACTCAACTCCTTCTTATCAACAGCTCTGCTTCCCTGAAACAACCAATTTTAGCTAATTCTGATTTGGATTTTCTCTGATAGTTATAGCCTTATTCTCAATATAATGTTGATATGGCTTACTTGAGGCTTTTTCATTGCTGCCATAACAAATGACCACAGACTTAGTAGTCTAAAGCCATACAAATTTATTAAACTACAGTCTTGTAGGTTAGAAGTTCAACAGGTTTATCGCCGGACTAAGATCAAGGTGAAGGAACCATGATCTTCCTGGAGGGCTCTAGGGAAGGCTATTTGCTTGCCATTCCCAGTTTGTAGAGGGCAAACACATTCTTTGCCTGGTGGCCTCCTTTTCACCATCTTCACATCTAGCAACATCAAATCTCTCTACCTTTCTTCTGTCATCACATTTTCTTCTAAGCACAGTCAGGAAAGCTTCTCTGGTTTTAACCACTCACATGAGTCAAATGGGACCATCTAGATCATCTAGGATAATCTCCCTTGCTTAGGGTCTTTAATGTCAATCACATTACACATCAGCAAAGTATCTTCTACAATAGAAGATAGGGTACTCAAAAATTCTAGGGATTGGAATTGGATAACTTTGGGGGCCATTACTCTATCACATGGCTATGTCATGATTTATCAGACCCAGATATTGTCTCTTGAGTGCCCACTAGTGAAGATGAGGATTTAGCTCATAGATACTATCTCCACTCCCCTTTCCACCTCCCAATTGTGGATATTTAAATTATTTTAATTCTTCCATTAGTCACCTGGTAACTTGAAATAATATATTTATATCTCTAGTTCTTCTGTCAACTTTACACAATTTCCTTTAATTAGCCACTGAATAAAATGAGTTTCACTCCTTTCTTCTACCATTCCCAACCCTTCTGTCAACTTAACCTTCACATACGCATTGTACGTATCAAACACTTGTCATTTTACATGTAATACACTACATAGGATCAATTTGAATTCTGCCCCACAAACATATTACAACTTCTCTGCATGATATATTTTATTATGACTATGTAAATATCATTCATGGCAAATGCAAGCAGTATATTAGAATCACATTTCCTTCTCTGTGGGGCCAATATGACCACTTTGCCAATCAAGACAGAAGGCTCTTGTCTAGATCATCTTTTATTATGCCAATTGAAAAAAATTCAATGATATAAAATAAAATCATATTTATAGAGGGATTGCTTTTCTTTTGGAATTCAATCCAATTCAGTTCACTAACGTTTCCTTTCTAGTCCCAACACAAAGTCTTTTGCATCCTTGAAGTTATATTATAGATAGAAGTCTTACTGATATTATGCTTAAAACCGTCACATTTTAATGCCAGAAGAGATCCTTTATTGTTCTCTATAATTTCATGTAGCACTTGGCTATTATTTGACGCATAAAATGTTAAATATTTTCACCATATAGTTTGCTCTCAAAGCTACAGAGGTTCAAAATTAATTGCAGGAAAAGCAATATATAAGATAATAAAGGGGCACTACAAATACAATTTTCTATGCATGAGCTTCCTTCTTATTCATGTCACTCTTTTTTCTTTCTAGATGGATTAATTAGGAGAGAGAGATGCAGAGATATCTAGTAAGAAAAAAAGAGTAGATTGTCATAGAAGTCACTTTATTATATACCTGGACTTTTCTCGTTTTTATTATTACCTTCCACCACATTTCCTTACCTGTATGGAACATATTTCACATTAATTTAATCATAGTCCCATTTTATATAAGGAGAGACAGATGATTTAATTCTATTTAAAATATTTTGGGGGGTGCTTGGGTGGTTCAGTCGGCTAAGTGTCCTCCTCTCGGTTTCAGCTCAGCTCATAATCTCATGGTTTCGTGAGTTCAAGCCCCTCATTGGGCTCTGTGCCAAGCATGGAGCCTGCCTGGGATTCTTTCTGCATCTCTCTCTACCCCTACCCTACTCACACTATCTCTATGTCTCTCAAAATAAATAAATAAAACTTAAAAAAAGGAAAAGATTCTTTAAAAAATAAAATATTTTGAATAGTCCTATTAAATATATGCATATATAAAAATGGCTTTATATGTGTCTATATATTTTCATAATTACTTCTGAGAAATACAATATATAGATATGCAAGTTCTCTAAAAATGAAAGTATTCTTACAACAAATGCTTCAGAATAATCAACTCAATAAACTAAAAACCACAGTAAAAAGAAAAGTTGCAAACTGCATCATTTCTCTATACATACCTGAGTTTTTGTGACTTTGTTATTAGGATCCATAGTATACAATGGGATTTCAAACGTAAAATCAGTGCTGGATAATCTCAATGGTGCTTGCAATACTATGAGAAGAAAATAAATGTACTGATAAAATATTAAGAGATATTAGCTCATAGTTAATTATTACTATACTTCTCAACCTGAAATAAAAAATATTTTTTGTATTTTTATGTACCCAGAGAGAAAACAAAATCACACTTTAAAACATTTATAGAATATCATGTTTAATCACATCTATAAAATTCCAATTTTGTATTTTAATGATAATTACAAGTATAACAGAAAAACTATTCTTGAGACAAGAAGAGTATAAAATATACTAAATATTAAGCTGAGAATAATGTAAACATAGTTAAAATAGTCACTATAATAGAGTTTGACCAATGCAAAAGTACAGAAGTGAAAAGAAACATGACTTGCAAATACACCTTTTTGGTCTTTTGACAGTGTCTTTTGAAGAGCAGAAATTTTTAATTTTAATGAAGTCCAGCTTATCAATTCTTCTTTCACAGACCTTGCCGCTGTTGTTGTATCTAAAATGTCACTGCCAAACTCAAGGTCATACAGATTTTTTCTTTTGCTTTCTACTAAAAGTTTTTACATTTTGTATTTTACATTTAGACCTGTGATCCACTTGAGTTAACTTTTGTGAAGGGTGTAAGGTCTGTATCTAGATTCATTTTTCTTTGTGATGTCCTGTTGTTCAGCACCATTTTTTGAAAAGAATATCTTTTCTGAGCTATATTGCCTCTACTATGTCAAACATCATTTGACTACATATGTGGGTCTATTTGTGGGCTCCCTTTCAAAAAAACTGTTTTAATGTTTATTTATTGGTGACACAATACGAGACACAGAGTGCAAGTGGTGGAGGGGCAGAGAGAGGGAGACACAGAAACTGAAACAGGCTCCAGGCTCCGAGATGTCAGTACAGAGCTCTATGAGGGGCTTGAACTCACAAACCGTGAGATCATGACCTGAGCCAAAGTCAGCCGCCCAACCGACTGAGTCACTCAGGCGCCCCATGGGCTCTTTTCTATTCCACTCATCTATTTGTATGTATTGTTGCCAAAACCAAAGTCTCGTGGTTACTGTACCTTTGTAGAAAACCTCTAAGCTGGACAGTGTCAGTCCTCCAATTTTGTTCATCACCTTTAGTAGTGTGTTGGCTATTATAGGTCCTTTCCTTCTCCATATAAACTTTTAATCAATATGGCAATACCCACAAAGTAAGTTGCTGGGATTTTTATTAAGATTGCATTGAATCTCTGGATCAAATTGGGAAGAACTGCCATCTTAACAATATTGAGACTTCCTATGAATGAATGTGGAATATCACTCAATTTATTTAATTCTTCTTTGCTATCTTTCATCAGATAAATTTCTTAACTTTCCTTATATAGATCTTATAAATATCTTGTTATATTCATACCTAAGTACTTCATTTTTGTTGGATGCTAATATAAATGGTATTTTGTATTTAATTTCAAATTCCATTTGCTCATTGCTTCTACAGAGGAAAGCAATTGACTTTTGTATATTAAACTTATATCCTGCAACTTTGCTATATTAGGTTATTAGTTCCAGAAGTGTCTTTCTTAATCGATTCTTTTAGATTTTCTACATAAACAATGATATCTTCAATAAACAAAGAATTTAGTTCTTCCTTTTCAACCTGTGTATCCTTTGATTCCTGTTCATGCTCTACTGCATTAGCTAGGACTTCTAGTACAAAGTTTAAAGAGTGAAAAGGGTCATCCTCGCTTGGTTTCTAATCTTACTGAGAAAGCTTTGCATTTCTCAACATTAAAAATGATGATAGCTTTAGGGTGTTTGTAGATATTTTTTATCAAGTTGAGAAAGTTATGCTACAGTCCTCATTTACTAAGTTGTTTGCATGAAAGCGTATTAGATTTTATGAAATGCTTTTTCTTCCCCTGCATCTATTGATATGATCATGTGATATTTTCTTCTTTAGTCTGTTGATATGATGAAATGCATTACTTGATTTTTGAATGTGAACCAACCTTGCATACATGAGATAAATCTCACTTGGTCATGGTGCATAATTCTTTTTATACACTGCTGGATTTGATTTGCAAATATTTTATTAAGGATTTTTATATCTATGCTAATGAGAGGTATTAGTCTGTTGTTTTCTACTGTTTCAATGTCTTTGCCTGGTTTGGTATTAGGGCAAAAATGACCTCCAAATGAGTTAAAGAAGTATTCTTTCTGTTTCTATCCTCTGAAGGAGATTGTACAGAATCAATTATAGAGAATCAGTATGATTTCTTCTCTAAATGTTTGATAGAGTCCACCAATGAACCCATCTGGGGCTGGTGCTTTCTGTTTTTGAAGCTTATTAATTATTGATTCAATTTCTTTAATAGATTGAGACTTATCCAGATTGTCTATTTCTTCTTGTATGAGTTTGGGCAGATTGTGTCTCTTAAGGAATTACTCCATTTCATCTGGTTATCAAATTTACATGCATACTGTTGTTGATATATGATCCTTATTATCTTTTTACTTTGAAGAAGCATTTTCTAGAAAAAATGAACTGCTCAAGATTAAAGTCTTACAGACTAACATTTTGATCACCTTAAATATTCACTGGGATCCAGACTGTCAGGCAATGATATAACAGTTGGTAATGAAGCCAGCACTGCAAGACTCGCCAATGATCATGAGAGAATAGGCAAAAATCAATAGACATTTGAGAAACTCCTCAATGTGAAGGAGAAATAATTCAGCAAAAATTAAGACAATGTATAGTCAACAGAAGAAAATTTCAAAGAAATAATACAAGTAGAGATAAAAGGTGTTTTTATTTTTTCAAAAGTCCGTATGTAAAGAAATAATCAGAAAAAAAGTTAACCCTTGTTAGTTTAAAACTGCCAAAATAATTTCTTAAGACATAATAAAGTCAGAAAAATATCCTGGGAAGTACAACAAAAAGATAAGGAAAAGGATAATAGGAGAGAATATATAATTTAATTAAAATATATATAACATAATCCAAGAAGTACAAAATACAACAATAGAAGTCTGAATGAAAGAAATACAGAAAACAGTGGGAAGGAACTTTTCAAGGAAATAATTTATGAAAACTTTATAGAACTGGAAGACATGAATTTCCATATTGAAAATGTCCACAAGAACTTAAGACAAAAGGTTCACACTAAAGTCACCATTGTGAAATAATGGAGTACCAGGGATAAAAAGCAGCTTCTAATAGCTTCTAACAGGGAAACGCTAGGTCCTATGTAATGGATGGGGAAGAAGAATGTCATCAGACTTCTAAACACAACAGTGGAAATTAGAAGGTAATGATAATATCTTCAAAATTTTGAGGGAAAATTATTTTCAATCTAGAATTTCATACTAAACCAAATTATCATTTAAATATGAGAGGCAAATAAAAGACATTTTCAGAGAAGGAAATTCTCAATTATCTCCCTTACACTCTTTAGAAGCTCCTGGAAGATGTAATCTACCTAAACAGTGAAGTAACCCAAGAAATAGGTAGGCAAGGGACTGAAAAAACGGGAGAGTCAAGACAGAAAAGAGAAAAGAAAATGCCCACATTATAGTGAAAGGAAGTCTTAGACAAGAGTTCTGTCACAGGAAAAGAAAGCACTCAGTGCATGTTGGAGCAGGAGGTTGTTGTGCTCCAGAAGGGCTGCTTTCAGGGAATGAGAAGTTATGACACATTATCTGACAGGGTAGACTACCATGTGGAACAGTGTCCATATAAGCATAATACAGAGCTTTGTGGCATGGAAGGATTTCGTCAAATATTTAAGGACAAAGGAGGAATTAATAACTTCAGGGAAAAATAAAAAGTTGAAAGAATGTAAATAAAATATGCAGATACACTACTTGGCTTAACAATGAACAATATATTGTCAAAACAATTAAATCTCTGATAAAAATTTTAATTGAAATTTAAAAATGTTTTTTTTTCAACGTTTATTTATTTTTGGGACAGAGAGAGACAGAGCATGAACGGGGGAAGGGCAGAGAGAGAGGGAGACACAGAATCGGAAACAGGCTCCAGGCTCTGAGCCATCAGCCCAGAGCCCGACGCGGGGCTCGAACTCACAGACCGCAAGATCGTGACCTGGCTGAAGTCGGACGCTTAACCGACTGCGCCACCCAGGCGCCCCTGAAATTTAAACTATAATTATATTACAAAATTTTTAAGAAGAATTAGAGTTTCAAGTGAGTGAAAATGCTTGTCATTAAATAAGTGTTTTCATTAGATAATTAATGAAAAAAGTCACTGCGTCTTGGGTGCAGGATAAACCTTGAGAAGGAAATGATGGATTACAATTCTAGGTTAGCACTATTTTAATTTTAAAAGGAATGCATATAATTTGGGAATAAAGAGATAACAGCAAGCTTATGAGTCCCCTACTAAGGCATCATCCTTCTATTGAGGGGATATCTCAGAGAGTAATGGACTTGACCAAGTTTCCTTGCAAACATAAAAATGGAATTGACTAGGGGTGTTTTGGGTGGCTCAGTGGGTTAAGCACCTGACTCTTGATTTCGGCTCAGGTAGTAATCTCACAGTTCATGAGATCGAGACCCAAGTCAGACACTATGCTGAGAATGTGGATCCTGCTCGGAATTCTCCCTTTCCCTTTGTCCCTTTCCTGGTCTCACATATGTATGCATGCGCTCTATCAAAATAAATAAACATTTTTAAAAATTGGAATTGACTAGTGGACTATTTCAAAGAAAACTTTTGACACGCATTACCTGTTCAAATGGCCAACCAAAAATATCTGGAATTTATGGATTTATGAGGCAAATGACAATTCCTCATATAGACATTTCCTATATGTATAACTATTAAGAGTATAAAAATGGGAAGCTCCAAACAAAAAACAGCTTCCTTTGAGACAAAGGTTTCTACAAATGACATTCAAAAGTCAATTCAAAAGCAAAAGGCATCTTAAGGAGGGAGAAAAGGACAATTTGGAAACTGTGTCTAATAGATGCCAACTTCTACAAAAGAAATGTTACATCTCTGCCCGATTATATTTGTATCGTTTGAATCGTTAGTAAACTTTGGTGTTGATAAGTTATATGATACAACCAAGTTTGCTTTGACATTCCAATCCTCTCTGGAAATACAGCAACATTTTTTAAAATTTTTTTTTAACGTTTATTTATTTTTGAGACAGAGAGAGACAGAGCATGAACGGGGGAGGGGCAGAGAGAGAGGGAGACACAGAATCGGAAGCAGGCTCCAGGCTCCGAGCCATCAGCCCAGAGCAGGACGCCGGGCTCGAACTCACAGACTGTGAGATGGTGACCTGAGTTGAAGTCGGATGCTTAACCGACTGAGCCACCCAGGCGCCCCAGCAACATTTTTTTTTAAACAAATTAAATAAGTACTGGGGAGCCAGGGTGGCTCAGTCAGTTAAGCACTTGACTCTTGATTTCAGCTGAGGTCATGATCTCATGGTTTGTGACTTCAAGGCCTGCAATGGGCTCCACAGTAACAGTGCAGAGTTTGCTTGGGATTCTCTCTCTCCCTCTCTCTCTTCCCCTCCCTGTTTCATGCTCTCTCTCTCAAAATAAATATATAAAGTTAATGGGGTGCCTGGGTGGCTCAGTCCGTTGAGCAGCCGACTTCGGCTCAGGTCATGATCTTGCACTCCGTGAGTTCGAGCCCCGTGTCGGGCTCTGTGCTGACAGCTCAGAGCCTGGAGCCTGTTTCAGATTCTGTGTCTCCCTCTCTCTCTGACCCTCCCCCGTTCATGCTCTGTCTCTCTCTGTCTCAAAAATAAATAAACGTTAAAAAAAAAATTAAAGTTAAAAATAAACAAATTAAGTATAGAAATTGTTTTTGCTTTTGTTTTTTTAGAAAATGTTGAACAAATTTTAAACCATTAAAAATAGGAAAAAAACCAGTATTACACATATACCAATTCTGTAGCTAGGGAAAATGGTCTAATCTTTAAAAGAATGTTAGAAATCACAGAGGAAAAAATAGCTAAATTTCACTATAAAATTATTTTAAGAGATTTATTGAAAAACAAACAGAACTAAAGGCAAACAATGAATCTTAGAAAAAATTCACCGTAAAAATGAAAAAAAAGTAATATAAATAAGGAAATCAGTGACATCTATCAGATACATAACCATACTGATAAAGGCAAAGTTCATGAACAGATAACTTATATATGAAATATAGAATTAATAGCAAAGACAGAAAATTTTAATCCTCATGAGTAATCAAAGAAATTGACATGAAAATTGAAATGATATACTTTTAATAACATAGAAAAATATCCAATTTCTTTAATTCAATGCTGGTTAGAGTTTACACTGAAGGAGGGTTGAAACAGCAAAACTCTTTACAAAAGCCCTTTTGCAAAATGATCTAGAGCTTTAACATGTATATACTTTAGAAGGAATGCAGCCAATGAAGAAAATATCACTGAAAAAAAATCTAAACAGGGAAAAAGTATTATACATAAAAATGTTCACTACTACAATATTTATATGAATAAGAAAATTTTTAAAAAAAACAACCTAAATGCTTAGAATTATGCTTATATAACTTATAAGAGATACTTACAGGATGAAATATTCTATAATACCTATCAGTGTTAATTTATACAATTAATAAGAGTGTATAACATCTAAGTAAAAGTTTCTTTTTTTAATTTTTTTTAATGTTTATTTTGAGAGTGAGAGAGAGAGAGCACAAGCAGGGGAAGGGCAGAGACAGAGGGAGACACAGAATCTGAAGCAGGCTCCAGGCTCTGAGTGGTCAGCAGAGGGCCCGACACAGGGCTCGAACTCACGGAATGCGAGATTATGACCTGAGCTGAAGTCGGACACTCAACTAACTAAGCCACTCAGGTGCCCCTTTAAATTTTTTTTTTTTTAACATTTATTCATTTTTGAGAGAGAGAGAAAAACATAGCCTGAGCAGGGAAGAGGCAGAGAGAGAGGGAGACACAGAATCTGAAGCAGGCTCCAGGCTCCAAGCTGTCAGCACAGAGCTCGAGGCGGGGCTCGAACTCACACACCACAAGATCATGACCTGAGCTGAAGTAGGACACTCAACCGAATGAGCCACCCAGGCTCCCCTAAATAAAAATTTCTATTAAGAATGAAGAGATTTCAACTGAACACAGGCAGGAAGATCACAACTATGTTAAAAAATAAAATAATAAAGGCATATAACAGAAGAAGAGTAAAATACCAACATATTAATAATACTATGCTCTAAATATTCACATACTAGATGACATTTCTGTGTTTCTAACACTTTCCAATTTTCCATAATGATGGTACATTAATTTTTATTTGTCAAGTAGGTAAATTTTATCTTTCATGAAAATAATTTACCTAATTAGGATAACAAAATTAGACAATGATTTTTTCCCAAAAAAGATATCTTAAAACAAGGGAGAAAACTCCACAGAGGCTCCCTACCAGCTGCAGACTTTCTAATTCTGTATTTTATTTTATTTTTTTAAATTTTTTTTTTAACATTTATTTATTTTTGAGACAGAGAGAGACAGAGCATGAACGGGAGTGGGGGGGGGCGGTCAGAGAGAGAGAGGGAGACACAGAATCGGAAACTGGCTCCAGGCTCTGAGCTGTCAGCACAGAGCCTGATGCAGGGCCTGAACTCACGAACCGCGAGATCATGACCTGAGCCGAAGTCGGATGCTTAACCAAGTGAGCCACCCAGGCGCCCCCTAATTCTGTATTTTAAAAAGGAATGAAATAAATCTCTGCATTGTATATGCTACTTTATTGAGGCTTCTCTCACTAGATGCCAAGTGTAATTATCAACTGAGCACTATTTTATTATTATTGACAACTTAATGTCAGAATTAAAAAACAAAATATTGCATAATATAGCATAGACTAGACTAAACTTTTCATGAAAAATACTTAAACACATGTAATAAAATGCAAAACCACCAAAGCTTGCCAAAAGTAGGGTTTACAGAGTGCTGTAATATTTGAATATTTGGAGAAAATAAGTAAATAACACAAAAAAATTTAATATACTTACATTTATTTATTTATTTATTTATTTATTTACTTACTTACTTACTTACTTTTTTACTTCTCCTTTTATACATATGCTTAGTCCTTTAGTAACCTATTCCTTTGGGGGGTGGGGATTTCTTAAATAAAAATTCTATCAGTGCATTATATATCTAGTATATTTTAATAATTTATATTTTAATTTAATCATTTAAAAAGTACCCACACAAGTAACTAAACTCATTTTTGTTTTTAATTATAACCTATATTTTTAAGCAACAGTCACTAATCTGAGATTATTATGCTACTGTCACCAGCTAGACCTGACATTTACTACCCACCTGCTTGAACTCACTAATTTTTGCCTTACATTTTTTCCTTAAGATCTTTCTGCCTTACCTCTTAACTCAGGCAAATGAATCTGGAAACCACCCTGCAGGTTGCCCTGACCAGACCTCCTACCAGCCCAAGACCACACAGACCTTTTGAGCAAAACCTACAATTCATGCCTAGGCAAAACATCAAGTGACCTCTGGAATGACCTACCATTACCTTTATCTCATCATCATACTAAAATCTCCACCCAAGAAAGAACCTCGGGCTCATTTGCACAACATACAATGTATACATAGGCATGTTTCCTTAAAGCACATGGATAGCCTTATGCCCGCCTCTACATAAAATGAGAAGACTTACCTATCTAAATATTCATCGTAACCCTAAACCAAAGATATCCCTTCACCTTCTCTCAGGGAGTCACAGCTTTGGAAACCATGCCCCTGGATCTCCTTATTTGATGCAAATCAAGTTTTCTTTGCAGGAAACTCACCTGATACAGTTTCTGTGACTCAGCTAGAAGCGAACTCACATAGGTTTTGTTATACTGTTTCTCAAAATTCAATCTCACAGACTCACAATTTAAGTCACACACACAGGAATCATATAATTGTACTTTCTAATATTTCTTTTTTTAAAAAGTAAATATCATAATCTGATTTTTAAAAACTTTTAGCTGCTCAAGTGTCAATATTTGATATATGCACACCAACTGTTTCACAGTACATACCAGTAGCTTGAACATAGCATGGTCGAATAAGTGGTGTTGTCTTCGGAATCATAGGAGATTTTGACAAACAACATTTAGTGTAAAGTTCTGAAGCCTCAAAGAAATTAATTTGAACTTGAATGCAAAAGTCATACGTTGCCACCTGACAGACAAAAAAAATACATTACACCTGTGATTATTTGTGCTATAAGAAATCTGTGGTACTATTTTTATTGTATATATTTAAAGTGTACAACTCGATGATTTGATAGACATATAATGAAATAACACCACAATCAAGCTAATTAAAACATAGCCATCACCTCATATACTTTACCTTTCTCACCTCCCCTCCTCATTGTGAGAACATTTAGGATCTACCCTCTTAGTAAATTTAATTATGAAGTACAATATTGTTACCAGAGCTACCATATTACTCAGCAATCCCACTTCTGGGTATTTATCCAAAAGAACTGAAATCAGGATCTCAAAGAGATACCTGCACTCCTAGGTTCATTGCAGCATTATTCACAGCAGTCAAGACATGGAAATAACCGAAATGACCATCAAAGGATGAATGAATAAAGAAAATGTGGTGTATAGATACAATGGAATGTTTTTCAGCTTTGAAAATAGAAGGAAATCCTGCCATTCGCAACAATATGGATGAACCTGAAGGACATTATGCTAAGTGATATAAACTAGACACAGAAAGACAAATAATATATGATTTCACTTATATGTGGAATCAAAAACAGTCAAAGTCATAGAAACAGAAAATAGAATGCTGTACATAGGGGCTACTGAGAGGGAGAGAGATATGGGGACATGTTGGTCAAGAGGAACCAAGTTTCAGTTCTGCAAGATGAGTAAGTTCTGGAGCTATAATGAGATACTACGGATTTAGCAAAACAGCAGTTAAAAAAAAAGACTCCTTTTTTTTAGGTTTCAAACATTTTTATTTTTTGTTGTTTCAAGTTTTTATTTAAATTTTAGTTAGATAACATATAGTGTAACATTGGTTTCAGGAGTAGAATTTAGTGATTCATCACTTAAATATAACACCCAGTGTTCATCATAACAAGGTCCCTCCTTAATACCCATCACCCATTTAGCTCATCCCCCCACCTACCTCCCCTCCAGCAACCCTCAGTTTGTTCTCTACAGTTAAGAGTCTCTTATGGTTTGCCTCCCTCTCTTGTTTTTATTTCCTTCCCCTATGTTCATCTGTTTTGTTTCTTAAATTCCACATATAAGTGAAATCATATGGCATTTGTCTTTCCTGGCTGATTTATTTCACTTAGCATAATACGTTTTAGCTCCAACCATGTCATTGCAAATGAAAGGTTTCATTCTTTGATGACTGAGTAATATTCCATTGTGTATACACACACAATCCATTCATCAGTTCTTCTTTATCCATTCATCAGTTAATGAACATGGGCTCTCTCTCTAGTTTGATTATTGTTGATAATGCTGCTATAAACAATGGAGTGCAAGCATCCTTCTGAATCTGTATTTTTGTATGCTTTGGGTAAACAACTAAGAGTGCAATTGCTGAATTGTAGAGTAGTTCTACTTTTAGTTTTTGCAGAACCTCCATACTGTTCTCCAGAGTGGCTGTACCAGTTTGCATTTCTACTAACAGTGCACGAGTGTTTCTCTTTCTCCACATCCTCGCAAACACCTGCTGTTTCTTGTGTTATTAATTTCAGCCTTTCTGACAGATGTAAGGTAGTGTTTCATCATGATTTTGATTTGTATTTCCCTGATGATGAGTGATGTTGAACATAAAAAAAAAGTTTCATAGGGAAATTTATCTTGTGATGTTGAAACTGCATTTTTTTCAAAGAAAGACTTGGTTTATTTTTCATAAGCCCAAAAATAATTCTTGAAAATAAGAAATAAATTTTAAAAATAATTCCTATTAATTCAAAATAGACCAAAGACTTAAATATAAAACCTAAAACTATAAATCACGTAGAAGAAAAACCTTTGTAATCCTTGGTTAGGCAAAGATATCTTAAATGTAATACTAAAAAGATAATCTACAAAAAAATACAATTAAATGTCCTAAAATAAAGCTAAAACAAGTGTTCTGTTAAAGATAATGCTTAAAAAAATAAAATTAGAAGCCAAAAACACATTTTGGACGAAAAAAAATCCAATTTGTATTCAAAATATATAAAAGAACACATAAAAATCAATAAAAATCAAACTTCCTAATAAAACTAAGTAAATGATGTGAAAAGACAACTGAGAAAATAAAACACACATATGACATATTGTCACAAGAAAAGACATTTAACATCATCACACATTAGGGAAATGCAAATTGATTCAGAGGACAAAACACCCATCACACCTATCACAATGGCTTAAACAAAATGACATTACCAAGTGGTGATGAAGATGTGACCACCTAAAATATTACACATTGTTGATAGGAATGCACAATTTCATAGTCATTTTATAAAACAGTTTTCCATTTTCTCAGAAAATTAATATGCGCTTCATATAAGGCCCACAATTCCTCATCCTAAGTGTTTACCAAAGAGAAATGAACACCGGAATGTAAATTTTATAGTGGCTTTACTATTACTAAAACCTGAAAACAAACCAAATTCCCTCCAGATCACGAATAGACAATAAAACTTTGGTAAATCCACACAAAAGAATACTTTTAAACAATAAAATTTAACGTATTAGTGTTACACATAATAATATGAATGAATATGATATGTATTATTCTAAGTAAGAGAAGCCAGACTGAAAAGGCAATATACCCTATGACTTCATTTAATATGATATATAAGTGGAAAAGGCAAAATTATACAAACAAAATGAGACCATTTTTTGTCATGAAGTGGAGTTGGGGGAAAGGTTGACTGCAAATAAGTAAAAGAAAAATTTACAGGAGGTTATACAAGTATTCTCTATATTGATTTTTGTATTTGCTATTCTACTGTACAATTTGTCAATGTTCATATAACAGAAAGAGACTTTTAGTGCATCATAATTTTTAAAACAAATGAAATGAAAAGAAGCTAAGGCTAATTCCTTAGCTCGGGTTTTAATACATCTGGCTTCAAAATCTAAAACGGACTAATAATATAGACAACTTATGAGTCATAGAAGAAGAATGAACACTTAGAGATTCAGAACATCTTGGCAATTGTACAGAGCGAGTCTCCCATTTTAAAATGAAGACTCTGTGGTCCAGCCATGACAGAAATATAACTTTGCATCAAAGAGAAAAAAAAAAGAGCTCATCTTGATGTTTAGGGTTCACATCAGGAAAGGAGAGGATCATATCTGCCAAAAAATGGAAAGCAAACTCCAAATGCCCATCCCTTCACAGAAACATTGAAAAACAAGCAAAGGTTTACAGGACAAACTTTGTTAGAACTCTGGAAAATAGTCAAAGGGTATAACATGGTGATAGGTTTAGTTTGCTAGTATTCTCTTAAGGATTGTATTCAGCATGTTACAAGCATTACATACCATGACAAAGTGGGGTTTACCCCAAGAGTGCAAAGGTAGTTCAACATACAAAACACCACCAGTATGTGTGTTGTGTGCTGAATGCACAAGCTGACAGTCATTCCCTGCCTTCTGTAACTGCCAATTGCATGTACGTGGGAAGTTATGCTGGACTTGCCCTCTCATACCTCACATCTTCACGGACAATTTACATAAAATGAGTTTATATCCAAGATAGCACTGTAATTATTCTGAATACAAAATTCAGAGGTTCGATGATTTCTCCATCCACATTGTCTTAATCTCTCAACAAAACTGTTAAGAATTCAAGATTTATCTACCTTACACAGAAACTCAGTGACACAGAGACAGAAAAGAAAGTGAGGGCTATCATTATGAAACCACTGAGGTATCTAATGAAGACGAATTGTGACGTGTGCCACTGAAGCACTTTCATGGATGTCGTTGTTCAAACAGAGGAGTAACTCAAATTAAAAAATGATATTCTGAAGAAGATTTCAGTCCCCCAACCAGTGTTGGTAGAAAACAATGCTTATGAATAGAAAATGGGCAGGTGTCAGTCAAATGTCCCTTTATTTTTAATATGAAATTTATTGTCACATTGGTTGCCATACAACACCCAGTGCTCATCCCAACAGGTGCCCTCCTCAATGCCCATCACCCACCCTCACCTCCTTCCCACCCCCAACAACCCTCAGATTGTTCTCAGTTATTAAGAGTCTTTTATGGTTTAGCTCCCTCCCTTTTTTTTTCCTTCCCCTCCCCCACGATCTTCTGATAAGATTCTCAGGATCCACATAACAGTGAACACATATGGTATCTGTCTTTCTCTGTATGACTTATTTCACTTAGCATAACAAGTTCCAGTTCCAACCATGTTGCTACCAAAGGCCATATTTCATTCTTTCTAACTGCCATATAATATTCCATTGTATATATAAACCACATCTTCTTTATCCGTTCGTCAGTTGATGGACATTTAGGCTCTTTCCATAATTAGACTATTGTTGAAAGTGCTGCTATAAACTTTGGGAAATATGTGCCCCTATGCATCAGCACTCCTGTATCCCTTGGGTAAATTCCTAGCAGTACTACTGCTGGGTCATAGGGTAGATGTGTTTTTAATTTTTTGAGGAACCTCCACACTGTTTTCCAGAGTGGCTCCATCAGTTTGCATTCCCACCAACAATGCAAGAGGATTCCGGTTTCTCCACATCCTCGCCAGCATCTACAGTCTCCTGATTTGTTCATTTTAGCCACTCTGACTGGCGGGAGGTGGTACCTGAGGGTGGTTTTGATTTGTATTTCCCTGATGAGGAGCGACGTTGAGCATCTTTTCATGTGCCTGTTGGCCATATGAATGTCTTCTTTAGACAAGTGTCTATTCATGTTTTATGCCCATTTCTTCACTGGATTATTTGTTTTTCGGGTGTGATGTTTTGTGAGTTCTTTATACATTTTGGATACTAGCCCCTTGTCTGATATGTTATTTGCAAATATCTTTTCCCATTCCGTTGCTTGTCTTTTAGTTTTGCTGATTGTTTCCGTTGCAGTGCAGAAGCTTTTTATCTTCATGAGGTCCCAATAGTTCATTTTTGCTTTTAATTCCCTTGCCTTTGGAGATGTGTCAAATAAGAAATTGCTGCGGCTGAGGTCAGAGAGGTCTTTTCCTGCTTTCTCCTCTAGGGTTTTGATGGTTTCCCGTCTCACATTCAGGTCCTTTATCCACTTTGACTTTATTGTTGTGAATGGTATAAGAAAGTGGTCTAGTTTCATCCTTCTGCATGTTGCTGTCCAGTTCTCCCAGCACCATCTGTTAAAGAGACTGTCTTTTTTCCATTGGATATTCTTTCCTGCTTTGTCAAAGATGAGTTGGCCATACTTCTGTGGGTCCAATTCTGGAGTCTCTATTTTATTCCATTGGTCTAAGTGACTGTTTTTGTGCCAATACCATGCTGTCTTGATGTTTACAGCTTTGTAGTAGAGGCTAATGTCTGGGATTGTGATGCCTCCTATTTTAGTCTTCTTTAAAATTACTTTGGCTATTCGGAGTCTTTTGTGGTTCCATACAAATTTTAGGATTCCTTATTCTACCTTCGAGAAGAATGCTGGTGCAATTTTGATTGGGATTGCATTGAATGTGTAGATAGCTTTCGGTAGTATTGCCATTTTAACAATATTTATTCTTCCAATCTATGAGCACGGAATGTTTTTCCATTTCTTTATATCTTCTTCAATTTCCTTCATAAGCTTTCTATAGTTTTCAGCACACAGACCTTTTACATCTTTGGTTAGGTTTATTCCTAGGCATGTTATGCTTCTTGGTGCAATTGTGAAGGCGATCAGTTTCTTAATTTGTGTTTCTGTTGCTTCATTAATAGTGTATAAAAATGCAACTGATTTCTGTACATTGATTTTGTATCCCGTGACTTTGCTGAATTCATGTATCAGTTCTAGTAGACTTTTGATGGAGTCTATCGGGTTTTCCATGTATAATATCCTGTCAGCTGCAAAAAGTAAAAGCTTGACTTCATCTTGGCCAATTTTGATGCCTCTGATTTCCTTTTGTTGTCTGATTGCTGATGCTAGAACTTCCAACACTATGTTAAACAACAGCGGTGAGAGTGGACATCCCTGTCATGTTCCTGATCTCAGGGGGAAAGCTCTCAGTTTTTCCCATCGAGGATGATGTTAGCTGTGGGCTTTTCATAAATGGCTTTGATGATGTTTAAGTATGTTCCCTGTATCCCGACTTTCTTGAGGTTTTTATTAAGAAAGGATGCTGAATTTTGTCAAAGGCCTTTTCTGCATCGATTGACAGGATCATATGGTTCTTATCTTCTCTTTTATTCATGTGATGTATCACGTTGATTGATTTGCGAATGTTGAACCAGCCCTGCATCCCAGGAATGAATCCCACTTGATCATGGTGAATAATTCTTTTTATATGCTGTTGAATTCGATTTGCTAGTATCTTTAAATTTTTTTTTCAACGTTTTTTATTTATTTTTTGGACAGAGAGAGACAGAGCATGAACGGGGGAGGGGCAGAGAGAGAGGGAGGCACAGAGTCGGAAACAGGCTCCAGGCTCTGAGCCATCAGCCCAGAGCCCAACGCGGGGCTCGAACTCACGGACCGCGAGATCATGACCTGGCTGAAGTCGGACGCTTAACCGACTGCGCCACCCAGGCGCCCCTCGATTTGCTAGTATCTTATTGAGAATTTTTGCATCCATATTCATCAGGGATATTGGCCTGTAGTTCTCTTTTTTTACTGGGTCTCTGTCTGGTTTAGGAATCAAAGTAATATTGGCTTCATAGAATGAGTCTGGGAGTTTTCCTTCCCTTTCTATGTTTTGGAATAGCTTGAGAAGGATAGGTATTATCTCTGCTTTAAACGTCTGGTAGAACTCCCCTGGGAAGCCAACTGGTCCTGGACTCTTATTTGTTGGGAGATTTTTGATGACTGATTCAGTTTCTTCTCTGGTTATGGGTCTGTTGACGCTTTCTATTTCCTCCTGATTGAGTTTTGGAAGTGTGTGGGTGTTTAGGAATTTGTCCATTTCTTCCAGGTTGTCCAGTTTGTTGGCATATAATTTTTCATAGTATTCCCTGATAATTGCTTGTATTGCTGAGGGATTGGATGTAATAATTCCATTTTCATTCATGATTTTATCTATTTGGGTCATCTCCCTTTTCTTTTTGAGAAGCCTGGCTAGAGGTTTATCAATTTTGTGTATTTTTTCAAAAAACCAACTCTTGGTTTCGTTGATCTGCTCTACAGTTTTTTTAGATTCTATATTGTTTATTTCTGCTCTGATCTTTTTTATTTCTCTTCTGCTGGATTTAGGCTGTCTTTGCTGTTCTGCTTCTATTTCCTGTAGGTGTGCTGTTAGATTTTGTATTTGGGATTTTTCTTGTTTCTTGAGATAGGCCTGGATTGCAAAGTATTTTCCTCTCAGGACTGCCTTCGCTGCATCCCAAAGCGTTTGGATTGTTGTATTTTCATTGTTGTTTGTTTCCATGTATTTTTTAATTTCTAATTGCCTGGTTGACCCATTCATTCTTTAGTAGGGTGTTCTTTAACCTCCATGCTTTTGGAGGTTTTCCAGACGTTTTCCTTGGTTGATTTCAAGCTTCATAGCATTATGGTCTGAAAGTATGCATGGTATGATTTCAATTCTTGTATACTTATGAAGGGCTGTTTTGTGACCCAGTATGTGATCTATCTTGGAGGATGTTCCATGTGCACTCGAGAAAAAAGTATGTTCTATTGCTTTGGGATGCAGAGTTCTCAATATATCTGTCAAGTCCATCTGATCCAATGTCCCTTGTTTCTTTATTGACCGTGTGTCTAGATGATCTATCCATTGCTGTAAGTGGAGTGTTAAAGTCCCTTGCAATTACCACATTCTTATCAATAAGGTTGCTTATGTTTGTGGTTGTTTTATATATTTGGGGACTCCCATATTCGGCGCATAGACATTTATGATTGTTAGCTCTTCCTGATGAATAGACCTTGTAACAGTTATATAATGCCCTTCTTCATCTCTTGTTACAGCCTTTAATTGAAGTCTAGTTTGTCTGATAGAAGTATGGCTGCTCCAGCTTTCTTTTAACTTCCATTAGCATGAGAGAGAGTTCTCCATCCCCTCACTCTCAATCTGAAGGTGTCCTCAGGTCTAAAATGAGTCTCTTGTAGACAGCAAATAGATGGGTCTTGTTGTTTTATCCATTCTGATACCCTATGTCTTTTGGTTGGAGCATTTAGTCCATTTACATTCAGTGTTATTATTGAAAGATATGGGTTTAGAGTCATTATGATATCTGTAGGTTTCAGGCTTGTAGTGATGTCTCTGGTACTTTGTGGTCCTTGCAACATTTCACTCACAGAATCCCCCTTAGGATCTCTTGTAGGGCCGGTTTAGTGGTGATGAATTCCTTCAGTTTTTGTTTGTTTGGGAAGACCTTTATCTCTCCTTCTATTCTGAATGACAGACTTGCTGGATAAAGGATTCTCGGCTGCATTTTTTTTCTGTTCATCACATTGAAGATTTCCTGCCATTCCTTTCTGGTCTGCCATGTTTCAGTAGAGAGGTCTGCCACTAGTCTTATTGGTCTCCCATTGTAAGTTAGAGCCTGTTAATCCCTAGCTGCTTCAGAATTTTCTCTTCATCCTTGTATTTTCCAGTTTCACTATGATATGTCGTGCAGAAGATCAATTCAAGTTATGTCTGAAGGGAGTTCTCTGTGCCTCTTAGATTCCAATACCTTTTTCCTTCCCCAGATCAGGGAAGTTCTCAGCTATGACTTGTTCAAGTACACCTTCAGCCCCTCTCTCTCTCTCTTCTTCTTCTGAAATTCCTATGATACAGATATTGTTCCGTTTGATTGCATTATTTAGTTCTCTAATTCTCCCCTCATCTCCTGGATTTTTTTATCTTTTTCTCAAATTCCTCTTTTTCCATAATTTTTCTTCTAATTCACCTATTCTCTCCTCTGCCTCTTCAATCCGTGCTATGGCTGCCTCCATTTGATTTTGCACCTCATTTATAGCATTTTTTACTTCCTATGACTATTTTTTAATCCCTTGATCTCTGTAGCAATAGATTCTCTGCTGTCCTCTATGCTTTTTTCAAGCCCATCGATTAATTTTATGACTATTATTCTAAATTCTTGTTCTGTTATATTGCTTAAATGTTTTTTGATCAATTCATTAGCTGTCGCTACTTCCTGGAGTTTCTTTTGAGGAGAATTCTTCCATTTCATCATTTTGGGTAGTCCCTTGGGTGGCTCCCAACTGCAGGGCACTTCCCCTGTGCTGTATGGAGTAACTTGTGTTGGTGGGTGGGGCTGCAGTCAGACCTCATGTCTGTCTCTAGCCCACCGATAGGGCCACAGTCAGACTGGTATGTACCTTATCTTCCCTCTCTCAGGAGCAGGACTCACTGTGGAGTGGTGTGGCCCTTGTCTGGGCTCCTTGCATACTGCCAGGCTTGTGGTGCTGCTTCAATTGGATCTGTCGTATCAGCCGGGGTTGATCTGCAAAGTGCACAGGGGCGGGAAGGGCAGGCATAGCTTGCTTTGCCATAGGTGGTCCCCTGTGGGAGGGGCCCTGCAGCACCAGGAAGGAGGTAGACCCATCAGAGGGATGGATCCACAGAAGCAGTGTTTGGTGTTTGCATGGTGCAAGCAAGTTTGGTGATGGGAACTGGTTCCCTTTGGGATTATGGCTGGAAGATGGGAGAGGGAGATGGTGCTTTACAGCACCTTTGTTACCCTGCCAAGCTGAGCTCTGTCTTCCCAGGCTCAACAACTCTCCCTCCCAGTCTTCTGTCACCCTCCCCGCTCCCCGAGAGCAGAGTTGTTGACTTTTAACACTCCAGATGTTAAGTCCTGCTGGGTGTCAGAACTCATGCAGTCCAGCCCCTCCGCTTTTGCAAGCCAGACTTGGGGGCTCTGCCTTGCAGGACGGGTTGCCCCTCCACAGCCCTGGCTCCCTCCCGTCAGTCCGTTAGTGCACACCACCTCTCCGCCCATCCTACCCTCTTCCATGGGCCTCTTGTCTACGCTTGGCTCCGGAGAGTCCGTTCTCCTAGTCTTCTGGCAGTTTTCTGGGTTATTTAGGCAGATGTGGGTGGAATCTAAGCGATCATCAGCTAGACGTGGTGAGCCCAGCCTTCTCCTACACCACCATCTTCCTCAAATGTCCTCTCTTTTAATCCTGAAAAGATCATCCTAGCTTCCTGTAATGATTGTAAATCCAGAATAACCACTACAAAAGTTTACCCAAAGGTGGCATATCCTCAAAAGACAAAGGTTGGTGGAAAGAAGAAAACTGAAAACACTGAACAATTCTCCCTCATTTTCAAGAGTTTTAGGGCAAATATAGAGCAGGACAAATGAGAGCTTCAGAGCAACCAAGCCACTATAGATTAGCCTGTTCCAGAGACGAGAACCTGGGCTTTCACGTCAGGAAACCTAAGAGTAAAAACCAGGAAAGATCTACACCAGTGCTATCACATACAACATTCTGAGAAGATGGAAAAGTTCTACACTGTCCAATAGCCATGTGCAGATCCTGAGAACTTGAAATGTGGTTATTTTGGCTGAGTTAATAAATTTTTAATTTTATCTAACTTTAATTAAAATTTAATTTAAATATCCATTTAATTAAATGGCTAGTGACTACCACATAAGGGAACACAACTCTACACATTGGCCCAGAAGACACATGACTGGACCGCAACGAAAGAAGGGTCTCGAATGACAGTCTAAATAAGCCATTCTAGTCAAAGATGCCAAATGCACCTATAATTGCCCCCCAGCACCGTTAACTGTACCCAAATCTGGTGCGGTATAGGCACAGAACAGATACAACTAGAATGAAATCAAGCCCCTAATTGCTGGTTTTACATTTGGCTGCTACACAAGTCAACCAACAGAGCATCCATTGACTATTTACATCTGCACACGCACACACACACGCACACACATGCAGACTCAAAGATAACTTACAGCTAGCTATAGTGGAGAATATCTGAAATGATTAGAAACCAGATAATCAATGTGCCTCACTGGCACAAATTTATGGAACAAAATCTCATAGGGTATACCGACTCTGCAGGGTTTTTTTATGTTCTTCTCAGTGGTACACTGAATTTCATTACAATACACTAAGTAAATCCCCCTTTAAAATACCCAGTAAAGGCAGAACAATTCAAAATCTTAAGGAATGTGTGGCACACTAAAGAACTAAGTACATATAATTTATTTTAGTTTTACAATAAATTTTTGGAATCCTAGAAGAGCCACAATCTAAACATTAGAAACAGATTAATAAGGGGGTGCCTGGGTGGCTCAGTCGGTTAAGCATCCGACTTTGGCTCAGGTCATGATCTCATGGTTCGTGGGTTTGAGCCTCACGTCGGGCTTTGTGCTGACAGCTCAGAACCTGGAGCCTGCTTCAGATTCTGTGTCTCCCTCTCTCTCTGCCCCTCCCCTGCTCACACCGTCTTGCTCTCTCTCTCTTGCTCTCTCTCTCTCAAAAACAAATGTTATTTTTTTTTTAAATAGATTAAGTTTTTAATTGTTGGCAGTGTTAAACAGCAAATTGAACTCAATAAATGAAAATACCAAATTGCATATGCATCATCCCAAAACGTCATGTAACAAACTTAAATTGGATTTTATCTTTCTCTAATTTTTTAGTGACCCTTAACTTAAAATGCTTTTGTTGATGAATGATGATATTAAAAACACTGTATATACTTCCACTAATAAAAATATAAAATCATGATATAGACTTACTCAGAAAATATATAAATTTATCTTAACATACTTAAAAGTGTACAGATTACTGCACAAAGTAGTTTCTTTCTCTTCTTTTCCTTAGTTTCTTGTTGAAGAATATCTGTGTGTAGGTGTGTGTGTGTGTGTGTGTGTGTGTGTCTGTGTGTTTGCATATTTCTGTGTACATACAAGATGCAGGCATTGGGTAGGAGAAAGACATGATGCTTTAAAATATTAACTTGTCACAAAAAGGATTATTTCGTTTTTATTGTGAGTTACTATCTTTATCACAATTACAAGAGTATAGATTTGAAAAAAATAAAACAAAAATAATCCCACAAAGCTTATATTGAAAATTACCATTCCATTCTCTCCACCATCATATACTTGCACACATACACACACTAAACACATATAAAATCCAGATGCAATCATTTTCAACTCTCTTAGTGGTTTTAGGTTTACCTCAACATAGGGAAATAATCTATATAGATTGTAATAAAACAAGCCTCAATGAATTTATATTTATTTAAATAATATATAATCCCAAGTCACAATGGGATTATATTAGAAATCAATAACACAGGGAAATCTGGTAAATTCACAAATACATGAAAATTAAACAACACATCCTAAATAACCAATGGGTCAAGGAGAAAACTTACAAAAGAAACTGCAAAACACTCTGATGAGCAGAAATGAAAATGCAACAAATCAAAACTTTAATACAGGTAAAACAGTGCTTAGAGGGAAATGTAGAGCTATAAAACCTTCATAAAAAATAAGAAAGATCTCAAATCAATACCCTAATCTTCCATCATAAAAAAAAAAAAGGAAAAAGCAAAAACAAAGCAAATTGAAACCAAAGTAAACAGAAGGAAGTAAATAATAAAGGATGAAGTGGAAATATATGAAAGAATCAAACACAGTACAGAAAATCAACTACACCAAATATTGAATCTTGAAAATATTAACCAAACTGACAAAACCTTTAGATAGCCTGACCAAGATGAAAAGAGAGATGACTCAATTCTAAAATAAAGTCAGAAATAAAAGAAGGAACATTACCTATCCCACAAAAATAAAAATAGTAAGAGAACATCACAAATAACTGTATACCAACAAATTAGATAACTTAGATAAAACTTCTCAAGAAGAAACAGAAAATTTGACCACTTTCACCCATTAAGTGGCTGAAGGTGGTCAAAAAATACAAACTTCCAGTTACATACAATATAAGCCCTGTGAATATAATGTATAGCATGCGGACTATTATTAACAATACTGTATTGTTATACTTCAAAGTTGCTAAGATAGATCTTACAAGTTCTCATCACAAGGAAAAAACCTGTAACTATATGAGGTGATAGGTGTTAACCAAACTTACTGTGGTGATCACTTCTCAATATATACACATAACAAATCATTATGTTGTACACCTAAAATTAATACATGTTATATGCCAATTATATCTCAATTAAAAAAAAAAAACAGGGAAACTTGCCTGGAAGAAGTATAAGAGAAAACTATTAAGATATAGATAACAGGGGGCAGGGGAAGTAGGGGAAACTTACTGGTCTTAGTTTTCTGAAGGGAAGTCAGAGAACTGATTAGAGCAAATCACAAAGTTCCCTAGTGAGAAAACATAAATACTAAAGGAATATCAGGTCATTTCAGAATGAACAACAGGAAATTAGATGAGCATGCAAGAGGCTCCATCCAAAGTGGGACCTAAGTCAGAGGAAACTCATCTGAAATCTGGAAACGAAATCTAAAAGTCAACACTAATGAAGAATTGAAGAATTAGAAACAAGAGAAACTCTCCTTTTGTTCTGCATGCTATAAATTTTCATTAAGAGGAATATATGCAAAATTACTTTTTTAAAGTCTGCCCATGATTTGATCTCATACAGAAATGCTATTCATGCTTAAGAACTGGGATGATGGATATATTAAATCAAATGATAAAATCAAGCCACCTCCAGTGACAAGACTTTAATTTTTTGAGGTGTCTTATACAGATGCATATTTATTTCACGATAATGTTTCCCCAAACTTTACAAAATCCTGACAAATATCAATTTCTTTTCTTTTTTTCCATTGTATTGTGGGTTTTTATTTTATTTGCTTGTAGACATAATTAGTTAAGTATCTAGAAATTATCCCCCAAATAAATTTAATCCCAGAAGAAACTAATTGTGACTGCAAATTTCTTCCTACAAATATAGAAAATGGAACAAAAAAGAGATCACATAAAAATAGTAATTGACATTTTGATGAGTGTAACTTTATAAAATTGAAGATTTTTAGTGCTAATGACTAGGAAAAAAGTTAATAAAACCTAAAGATTAAATACAAAAATTTTGTGTCCATTGGCTAAAGGAAGATGTATTATTCTTCACCATGTCTGGATTCCTAACATGGTATCATGACGGTACAGTGGTCAGGAGGCTGAGGATATAACACTATATTATTCAAGCTCTATAGCTCAACAGCAGGGAGCTTTAACAAGTCACTTAGCCTGGCTGTGCATCAGCTTGTATGACTGGAGAAGGGGGGGAGGAAAATCTAAGGTCTCGATGCTTGTATTATTGGATTCATGTGGAAATAAAGTGATATTAGATATGAGAGAACTTTATAAACTCTAAGTACTATATAATTATCAATTAAAGGATTGTTACCGTAATTTCAAAAAGAAATGAAAAATTTAAATAGGTATATAACAAGCAAATACATGAATTAGTAATTTAAAATAGATATGACAAAGGAAAGCCCAGGACCAGAGGACTTCAATGGAGAAATGTACCACTATATTATGAAGATTTACAATCCAATCCTTCACAAATTCTTTCAAAATTAGAAGAGAACACTTCTCAACTCATTCTACGAAGCCAATATTACTGATACTAAAACCAAAAACAGCTGAAGGAAGGAAACTACAGACCAATATTCCTTGTGAACACAGATGCAAAACCCCTCAAGAAAATATTTAGGAAACTGAATGCAGCAATATATAAAAAGGATTATACTCCAAGTAAAATGATCAAGTGGGATTTATCCCTGGAATGTAAGGTTGGTTTAACATACAGAAATCAATCAATATAATGCACCATATTAATAGAGGGTAAAATCGAGATCATCAAAACAGATGCCAAATTTTTTGACAAAAGCCAACTTTCTTTCGTGATCAAAATCCTCAACTAGGAATAGAAGGTACCTTCCTCAACCTGATAAAAAAAATCTACCCCCAAAAGATGCTAACATCATATTTAAAGGTGAAAGATGGATGTTTTCCTCCTAATACCAAGGAACAAGTTCAGATGTTTGTTCTCACCACTTCTAAACCACATTATACTGGAGGTTCTAGAAATCAGGGAGGAAAAAAGTGAAAGGAATCCAGAATGGAAAGGAAGAAGTAAAATTTTCTTTATTTACAAAAATCATATTCTGGTGGACACAAAATTCTAAGATTCTAAGGAATCTACTAACAAACCATTTACAAAATACTAGGTCAACATTTAAAATCAATTGTTTATACACTTAACATGAACAATTTGCAAATAAAATTTTTAAAAATCTCATTTACAATAGCATTAAAATATTAAAAATGAAATTAATAAAGAAGTGGGAAATGTGTATATTGAAAACCACAAAACAATGTTGAAAGAAATTAAAGACCTAAATAAATGCAAAGAGATCCCATGTTCATCAATTAGATGACTTAATATTGTTAAAATGGCAAACTCCCCAAAGTGATTTATAGATTTTTCACAATCCTTATCAAAATCCAAGCTGGACTTTTTTGTAGTAATTGGAAAGGTAATTCTAAAATTCGTATGGAACTTCATAGGACACAAATTTGCCAAAAATGTTGAAGGGCTCTCATTTTCCAATTTCAAAAATTACTACAAAATTACTATGCTAATCAAGACATTGTGTTGTTGGAATAAGACATCTAGATCAGTGGAACAGAATTGAAACTCCACAGATAAACACTTATATTTATGTTTAACTGATTTTATTTTTCTGAAATCCGATGTCTCACTTTAAAAAGATTTTTTTAATGTTTATTTATTTTTGAGACAGAGAGAGAGAGCATGAGCAGAGGAGGGACAGAGAGAGAGTTAACACCAAATCCAAAGCAGACTCCAGGCTCTGAGCCTTCAGCACAGAACCAGACACAGGGCTCAAACCCACGAACTGTGAGATCATGACCTGAGCTGAATTTGGACGCTTACCTGACTCAGCCACCCAGGTGCCCCATTTTTTATTTTAGACAAGGGTTCCAATGCAATTTAATGGGGTAAAATAATATTTTAAATAAATTCTCCTGGAACAAATGGACATTGCATGCAAAAGAATGAAACTAGACTTTTATCTTACATCATACACAAAAATAATTCAAAATGGATCATACAGATGCCTGGGTGACTCAGTCGGTTAATCACCCAATTCCTGATTTCAGATCAGGTAATGATCTCATGGTAAGTTGGGAGATCAAGCCCATGTCAGGCTCTGCACTGGGTGTAGAGTCTGCTTAAGATTCCCCCTCTCCCTCTCCTTCTGCCCCTGCCTCCCTCTCACTCTCCCTCAAAAAAAAAAAAAAAAAAAAGAATCATAGACCTAAACATAAGAGCTAACATAATAAAACTCCCAGAAGCAAACATAAAAACCTTTATGACTTAGGTTAGGTAATAGCTTCTTAGATATGACATCAAAAAGCACAAATGACAAAAAAAAAAAAAATAGATACACTGGATTTCTGTCACATGTGTGTTTTACATTAGCAAATGATAATACCCAGTATAAAGAAGAAGATGTGAAGAAAAGACAGCATGGTGCTACATTAGGATGAAAGTTTTCTACTATAACTCCAAGGTCAAGAATAAGGCCAGGTAGCTCGTAGGTGTGCAATAAATATTTGTTGAATGATGATTATTGATGGAAATATAAATTGATACACATTTACTGTGGCAATGTGGATATATGTGCCAATAATTAAAATGCACATCCCCTTTCCTCATTAATGTCAATTCTAACTATCCAAAAGAAAAAAGAGAATAAGCTCTCAGAAATGAATGTGCAGGTTTATGCACTGCATTTTAATTTATTTATTGAATAGGTACTTACTGATTGTCTGATGGGTGCAAAAAAATATACTAATGCTACAAATGTAATTGTTGAATTACATATCAAACCATTTTCCTCCTTTGAATAATAATATGGTTGATGGCATAAAGATATTTGACTAGATAAAAAAAAATCTACATCTATGTTGGATTAAAATTTATTTTAAATTAGTACTAGAAAGATATTTCCCAACACGGGCTTAAAACATTATGTTGCTTCACAGAAAACTAGGAATAAGATAAGCCAAGAAAATAATGTCACCTTGTTCTGGAAATTCTAAACAATGTAATGGAAGAAAAATAGGTAAAAATTATAATTATTTAATTGGAAAAGACAATAATTTTGCAGTCTATTACAGTATTCCTAAGAAGTGTAAAATAAATTGAAAAAATAATTAAAAATACTTGAAGTTTAAAAATAGACAGTTTTATAACTCACCATTATTTTCAAATATAAGAACACAAAATACATAAAACCATTTACAGTGCACGAAACAGCATTGAAAAATTACTTCAAAATATTTCAAAATTTTGCTGAGTAGCATAAAACACTTTCATAAAAAGGCTTATCTTATTTCTGAATAGGAAGCTCAATTTTATACAGACATCACTTCCTTGTAATTTTTTTTAAGTTTATTTATTTTGAGAGTGCACACGTGCCTGTGTGCACACACAAGCGGGGAAGGGACAGAGAGAGAGGGGGAGAGAGAATCCCCAGCAAACTCCACACTGTCAGCGCAGAGCCCAGTGCAGGGCTCCATCTCAGGAACCATGAGATCATGACCTGAACCGAAATCAAGAGTTGGATGCTTAACTGACTGAGCCACCCAGACGTCCCTGTAATTTTTTTATTAATTTAATGCAACACATATCAAAATTCCTATACAACTTGTAGCTATAAACTTGAGAAAATGATTCCAAAGTTTATCAGGAAAAATAAAAGTGAAAAATAGCCAATAATATTTTAAAAAGAAAAGAATAGAGGCCACTTATCCCACCAGAGAGCTAAAACAATTTTAACAGTATCAACCAGGCCAAACTGTTAGCAAATAAATCACTACTGTGTTAGGGGGGTTTGTTATATGGGAAGAATCCAAGAAATGCCATTTAAAATGATCTTTCATCTATCAGATTGGTAAAATATTATATGTACATGCATATATAATTGATGCAACCTAGTTGTGCAAATAAAGACAAAGAGCAACATTTACACTGTTACTATGGTTTAATATAACTTGGTATAACCTTTTTTGGAGATCAACTTGGCAATTCATATCAACAGCCTAAAATATGTACATAGGGTTTGACCCACCTATTCTCCTTCTGGAAAGATATAATCAAAATAAATAATGTGAAAGCAAACATTTATCTACAAGGATGTTTTCTACAGTATCATTCATAAAGCCAAACAACGGAAAAAATCTTAAGGGTAGAGTAAGAAGGATTAGTTAAGTGACTATAACATGATATAGCCGCTAAATAATAGGATAGATCATCCCTAAAAACCGAAATTGTATTTAGAACACTTCATGACACAAAAAGCTATCCATAACATTTTAATTTATACACTGAGTAAAAATACAGATTATAAATAGTTCATAAAGAGGGGTGGCTGTGTGGTGAAGTCAGTTAAGCACCCAACTCCTGATCTCAGCTCAGGTCATGATCTCACAGTTGGTGAGTTCAAGCCCACATCAGCCTCTGCACTGATGGCACAGAGCCTGCTTGGGATTCTCTCTCCTTCTCTCTGCCCCTCCCCTACTTGTACATGCTCGCCCTCTCTCTCTTAAAAAATAAACTTTAAAAATATAACAAACAGCTCAAAAAGTATTGAGCTGTATTATTTCATTCTAATTATAGATGTAGAAATACAAAAATATAGATAGAGGAAAAGGAAGAAAAACAGAGCTCTAAATATAATCAGAGGTCATTGTTAAGTAATAGGATTTATTTATTGTTTATTTTTTTCTCTCCACTCTTCTAAACTTCCCATTTAACTTTGACAGTAAACTTTAATAAGCAGGAAGAGAATATCATTGACACACCAGATTAAAATATAAGTTGATGCTGGCAAAACTTGCAAATGGTTAGTGTATATGAGAGTTGAGTAGATATTAGAATACTCTAAAAATGAGAAAGATAAACATCTTCTGAATCTCTTCAAATCACTTGTTAATTATGCTTTTTGTCTGAATTAGAAAGACAAATTAGAAATACCTTGACAATATTTCATGAACTTCAAAGTCCTCTGCTGAAAAGATAAAAATCTAAATAATATTTATACTTTGTTATTTTCTAATAGCCTAAAGTAGGCCAAAGAAAAGTATTTGCAAGATAATTTTCAAATAAAGAAAAGATGGTCTCTCTCCTCTTGATAACCTTACTAAAAAGTACCTATCTAGAGAGGCACCTTGATGGCTCAGTCAGTTAAGCATCCAACTTTGGCTCAGGTCATGATCTCATGGTTCATGGGTTCAAGCCCTGTGTCAAGCTCTGTGCTGACAGCTCAGAAGCTACAGCCTGCTTTGGATTCTGTGTCTCCATCTCTCTCTGCCCCTCCTCTGCTTGCACTCTATCTCTCTCAAAAATAAACAACAACAGGGGCGCCTGGGTGGCGCAGTCGGTTAAGCGTCCGACTTCAGCCAGGTCACGATCTCGCAGTCCATGAGTTCGAGCCCCGCGTCAGGCTCTGGGCTGATGGCTCAGAGCCTGGAGCCTGTTTCCGATTCTGTGTCTCCCTCTCTCTCTGCCCCTCTCCCGTTCATGTTCTGTCTCTCTCTGTCCCAAAAATAAATAAACGTTGAAAAAAAAAATTAAAAAAAAAAAAATAAACAACAACAAAAACCTTTTTTTAAAGTAGCTATCTAGAGAACAAACTGGCAGTTGCCAGAGTGTAGGTGGGTGGGGGGATAGGTGATGGGGATTAAGAGTACACTTATCGTGATGAGCACTGAGTAATGTATAGAATTATCAAATCATTATACCGTACACCTGAAATTAATATAAAACTGTATGTTAATTATACTTCAATTTTAAAAAATAAAAAATTTTCTTCCAAAAAAGTAAAACTATCTAAATATCACTGTTCACTAATGTAGATGAATAATTACTTTACCAAACCTATGGAAATCAAATATAGTATAGTATGCATCTGAGTATACTTAGTGTTGTGTTTAAGATGAAAAATTTCATTTTCTCTAATGTCAGAAAAGTAGCTTTTGCTACCTCATTCACTACGCTTGCCTAAAACTAGAAAAGACACAAGAGTGAACTCTGTAGACAATATCATTCCATGTGAATCACATGTGCACAAAACCTACAAAAAATATCCCAACTAATGTACTTTACTTAAAAAAGCAAAATTAGGGGCTCCTGGGTGGCTCAGTCAGTTAAGGGTCCAACTTCGGCTCAGATCATGAACTCAGGATTCATGAGTTCCAGCCCCGCTTCAGGTTCTGTGCTGACAACTGGGAGGCTGGAGCCTGCTTCAGATTCTCTGTCTCCCTCTCTCTCTGCCCCTCCCCCGCTTGTGCTCTGTTTTCCTCTCAAAAATAAATAAACATTAAAAAAAAAAAAGCAAAATTAATCTCTAGCATTTTCTTAAATCTAACCATGTCTTCACATTTTCTTTTCTTTTTCCTCCTGAAAGCTACATGACAGCCATCATTGTTCTTAAAATATGACTTCAATCTCAGGAAACCGTACTTCAGTGACATTACTAAGAATGGATCATTAGGCGCACCTAACCTGGGTGGCTCAGTCAACTGAGCGTCTGACTTAGGCTCAGGTCATGACCTCACAGTCTGTGAGTTCGAGCCCTGCATAGGGCTCTCTGCTGTCAGCACAGAGCCTGCTTCAGATCCACATCCCCCCTCTCTGCACCTCCCCCACTTGCTCTCTTTCTCTCAGAAATAAACATTTTTTAAAAAATGGATCATTAAAGATAGTACTTTGCATTCAACACACTTTCTAACTGTGTTATTATTTTTGCTTAGTTCTTTCTATTTTATACCTGTTGGGTACAAGGCATCATGCTAGTCATGCTGGAATAAAAAGTGTTTTGACATAAGAGTCTTATACTCTAACTGCCATAGAGAAGTCTGATTCTTGTTTAGGAGGATACAGCAACGTTGGTGAGGGAAACAAAGGCAAGAGAAACTTAGCTTAAATTAAATCTCCTTATAGCATGCAGCTCACTGACAGACACCTGAAACATGTAGAGCATGACCTTCCTCAAGCAACTCATGGCTGCCTGACTTCCTTAATGTTTTTGTTTTATTAAAGACTAAAAGTAACCTTATCATAACAGTAGCTAGCCCCTCAAGGTCGTGAAAGCCTTGCTTTCAAATTCCCTAGAAACTTATACTATCCCTAACCCATACTAACTTAAAAGTCTATCATCGGTCACTCCTCACAACCCCAGTGCAGCTCTTTCTGCCCACGGTTCCTGTCCCCGTGCTTTAATAAAATCACCTTTTTGTACCAAAGATGTCTTAACAATTCTTAGCCATGTGCTCAAGAACCCCATCAACATGACTTCTCACATTGAGAGTAGCAAGAAGCTCTCTCCTGGCACTTTTGTTGCAAAACTTCTGAAGTAAAAATATATGAGAAATGGCTCCTGAAATTTTGCCAGTGGTACCCCTTGTTCCTGGGCATATTCCAGGAAAGGTGTTTTCTTTGATTTTGTTTGTTGTTTTGAAATTACTAAACATCAAGGGATACTATAAAAAGAACCAGAATCATAGGAACCCCTCTTAAATCCTCACAGCACATCTTTGGTAATTTCAAGTAGTGATTCTAAAAGCATTAAACATTTAAATGTAAGTACATTTAAATGTAAGTACAAAGCACATGCTAGCTCAAATATAAATGATTTGGGGGTTAGCCTCAAGTTTCCTTCATAACATGCCATATACTGAACTTTGTAAAGAACGTAACTGAGACCCTAGGTTCCTTGTATGTGTTTTCTGTACCTCATGAGACTCTGGAAGCATGAGCCAGACAGCTCTAGTAATCATTTTACCGAATTAAAAGGTATACCAAGGCATGTTTACAAGTAAGAAAAAGACCCACCACAAAAAGAGCTTAGATGACCTTTGAGAGCTTCTGAGTTAGGATTATCTAATTCCACTACTCCCCAGTAAAATGAGTAATAGAAAGCTGAACATACTTCTTTGGGAGAAAATGCTATGCCACATTCCAGAGATGTCCCTTCCTCTACCTCCAGAGAATATATGTCAGGAAATGCAGGGTCTGTGAAATGCCCTAAAAGACATAAAAAAGAACATTTTTTTTAAGTCAGATACATATCTATAATACCACTGTTAAATGTGGAAAATGAAACTTTGAGAAACCTCATAGGCATGTCTATAACAATCAAAAAGCAGTTGCTAAAGTATCTGTGCAGGGCTTCATAAACTTGCTGTTGGTTAAAAAATTGCTCCTAATACCGTGGTTCTAATCAGCCAAACTGACATTCAAAAATGGAACAAACATATTTAATCAGCAAAGGGACGGTAAACCCAGTTTTAAAAACCTCCCAAGTCGAAGCAGCGTATCACAGTCATATTCAGATGAATGTAGAAAGGAATGTAGGTCAAAGTCAGGTAATGGACCGAATCGTAGATCCAAGAAAGTGAGGGTCTCATTCTCCAGCAAAGACAGAGCAGCGAAGACCCAGACCTCCTCCTGATGGCTCCAAGGGTCCACAAAGAAGAAAAGAAGAATTTTATACAAGGTCACTCTTTGACAAAATGGAATCACTCTAGATACGAAAGCATTAGGTGAAGATAAAGAAACAACTGTCAAATAATAATGCAAACTTCAGGGTCAATAATTAAAACCACTTAAATAAATTTCTAAAAGAAGTTCCTGAAAGATCAAATGTTTGTTACAGTAGAACCTCTGTCCTCACTAAACAATTCTAAAAATCCTTTTTTCTCCCTAGAGTTTTCTGATTAACCCAAGGAATGGTAATTATTTCAATCACCTGTCAGGAAAAGAACTTCGATAACTCACTGACTACACTCTCCTTCAACTTATTCAATTTCACTCACTTTGATGTATAACGTAAAAACCATTAAGTGACTGAAAAGGCCATGGAGTGTGTATTAACACCAGCACTGTTTGTAATGTGGGAAAAGATATACATATTATACAGGAAAGAGTACCCACCTAGAATGAGTATATATCTAGAAGACAGAAAATATAATAAAAACAGAGGAATAAATATTCATAAATATATTAGGAATATATACAATAAAAATAAATTTTCATAAATATCATTGTAATATTTATTAACATATAGTTTATGAAATGCAATAATGCAAGACAGTTTCAAAAAGTATCTCTTAAGTGCCTATAATGTACACAGCACCATATTGGGTAAGTCTAGTAGAAAAGAAAACTTACAAACATAGTCCTTGACCTCAAAGAACTCAGTGTGGTAGGGGAGTCAAACAGGTACACAGCTCTTTTTGATACAAGACAGAAATTGTTAGTACTATAATGAGACTTACACAATGTCCTAAGTGCGTAAAGATTAAAAAAATAATTTCAACCAACTGGACAGGAATGGGGATGGGGTTAATGACTCCTAGGGACTTGTAAGGCTGAAGCTAATTTATAAAAGTGGTGGGATCGCAGGTACCAGGAACAGAAGAAGAAGCATCCTAGGAGAAGGGAACCCAGGGCCACTGGAAGGAAATATGGAACACAGTATGGCTACAGCAGAGAGAGAGAGAGAGAGGCTGGAACCTACAAGGGGAAAGATGACTGGAAAGACAAGGTGCAGTCCTACCTAAATGGCTCTCAACACTTCCTCTCCCTTAAGTCCTCTATCCATTAATTGTGAAATGACCATGAGAAAAACCAAGTCTAATTTGTTGCAGAAGGGTAGTTATGTGGTCAAATACTTAATAATAACAGCATACATTTTTCAGAACACTTTAAGTATAAACTTTATTGTAAATTGTTAATAATTATTAAGATCAAGGGAAGTACTCCTAGACTGTGTCAGCAGCCTGCTGCTAAGAATCACTGCTATTGGTAACAGGAAGCCAGCAAAACTTTTTTTTTTTTAATGTTCATTTACTTATTTTGAGAGAGAAAACATGCACGCCAGCAGAGGAGGGGCAGAGAGAGAGAGAGAGAGAGAGAGAGAGAGAGAGAGAGAGAGAGAATGAATCTCAAGAAGTTTCCGTGCTGTGATACCCTGACGCGGGGCTCAATCTCACAAACTGTGAGACTATGACCTGAGCAGAAATCAAGAGTCAGATGCTTAGCCGACTGAGCCACCCAGGTGCCCCCCAGCAAAACTCTGTGAGCATAGGACGGATGTGATAAGATCCTTGCTTTAAGGAGACCACTCTCTGAAAAAGGTATGAGGAGAAAAGCTTGGAGGCAAGGGAAAATTGGAAAAGATAAAGCAGTGGCCTAGAAGGGAGGCTGGACCCAGGGCTAAGGCCAAAGTGTAGAAACAAATGCCCTCTGCAGGCTAGCTTTACAGAAGAGCGAAGGGTCTGTGATCCATTGAACAAGGTGCATGAGAGTATATGAGGCAGAGGGCAAGAGTAAAGTGTTAAGCAACTGAAGTCACAATATTGAGACTGAAAAAAATATATAGACTTCATATGTATTTCCAACTGCCTACTGTAATCATTCCTGAGCTAGGGCACAGTGTCCTCACACAGCATGCTCACCTAAACCTGATCCTCCTTCTATATTACATCAGATATGAAGTGTACTTCCAGTCACCTACCTCTTACAACCAAAAGCCGGGAAACACTGGAGCCTTGCTCCTCTTCCCTAATACCTGTGTCCACACGGTAACAAAGTCAGAGTATTTGTAATATCTCAGGACCGTGGCACTCCCTTCCTTCCCATCTCCAGCACCACTGCCTGTGTTCAGGCTTTCATCAGTTCTCACATGTAGGGCCACAATCCCTCGCTAATCTCCCTCTGGTCTTGCCCTTCTCATTCCCACATGTTCCCCCAGCCCATTGTCAACTTGGCTTCAAAAGAAAAATTAGCAAAATGTGAGCCTAAATCACACCACTGCCTGGATAATATATCCTTTAATGGTGCTGCCTAACCTCGAGGATAAAAGTCCAGAAAAGATCCTTAGTAACCTGGGTCTCACTTGCCTGTGCAGTCCAGTTCCTCCATGCTGTATACATCCTGAACTACTTGCCATATTAACTCATTTCTAGGCCTTTGCTTACACTCGTTCACATATCTCCTTTTCTTGTGTATCTCCTCATTCTTCAGGACTCAGATTAGGCATCAGCTTCTCCAAGAAATCTTTCCTTACTACTGATTCTCAACGAGTTTTCCTGACATATGCTCCCTTAGCATCATGTACTGCCTTGTCTTATAGCATCTGCCATGCTATATGGTAATAACCTGATTTTCTGTCCAGCTGTCCTGTTATAGGTGGTCTTCATTTATCACTTAGAGCCATCTTGCTCTGTACTGCTCTGTCCTGAATTCTACAGGTCGATTCAGCTAGACCCCGTTGTTCTTCTGCCTCTGATTCGGTTCAACCACAGGGAGACATAGCAGTGGGATGTCAGAAGGTAGGGGGTATTTATGCTCTCATGTCTTTACTGCGTTGGCCACCGTTCTGGCAATCACTGCACTCCATTACAGCTAAAGCTCTTATCAGTTGGTCCCTCTTTCATAGTTTCACTGATCATGAGGCTCCAGTAATATCTTGCCTCCTCTTACTCCTTCAGGTGTGGAGGTAGTAGTAGCTTCCATCCCTTGTTGATTTTTTAAGTTTATTTTTGGGAGAGTGAGAGATTGCGCAAGCGGGGGAGGAGCAGAGAGAGAGAGGGAAAGAAACCAAAGCAGGGTGCAGAATCCAAGATGTCAGCAAAGAGCCTGACACGGGCTCAAACCCATGTACCGTGAGATCATGACCTGAGCCACACGGGTGTCCCCCCTTATTGATTTCTTTTAACCCAACTCCGACCTCCATAGATAAATTCCTTCCTTAAATTCTCTTCAGTTAAACCCTTTGAATGAGTGATCTGTTGACTACTGAGACCCTGACTGATAAACTTACTGTTCACTTCTTAAGAACATAGAAAATTTCTTTTCTTTAAAGACTCAAAGTCTAGTATCTAGCCTATAATTGGTATTCAACAAATATTTATGGAAGAAGAAATGACCAAACCAATGGTTGGCAAGATTTTTCTGTAAGGGTCCAGATACTAAATACTGTAGGCTTTTCAAGCCATATGGTTTCTATCACAACTGTTCAACTCTGCCATTATAATATGCAAGGAGCCATAAATAATATGCAAGCAAATGAGTGGGTCTGTACTCCAATAAAACTTTATGTATAAAAACACATTTCAGGCCAGATTTAGCCACAGGCCTTACTGTGCCAACCACTGGAGTAAACAAATGAAATGTCTTTATAGAAGCACCTATCTTTTGGAGCACATGGGTGGCTCAGTCAGTTAGTGTCCAGCTCTTGACTGCAGTTCAGGTCATGATCTCACAGTTTGTGAGATCAAGCCCTGCATTGGGCTCTGCGCTGACAGCTTGGAGCCTGCTTAGGATTTTCTCTCTCCCTCTCTCTCTGCCCCTCCCCTGCTTGTGCTCTCTCTTCCCAAATAAATACATTAAAAACTTAAAAAAAAAAGAAAAAAAAAGAAGTGCCTATCTTTTAAACTTAATGTGACATAAAGATACTTAATATATGAGTAAACAGATAGCTCTCCACAGACATTTACCTGAAATTCTTGGGCAATTAAAATTAGCAATTAATAATTTCATTTTCATTTATAATATATACTTAGACATAACAATCTTAACTATATTAAATCAACTCATAAGCATAGTTATATGTTATGCATTAGCAAAATATTCTTATATTAATATTGGTATGTTTCCAGAAATAAAACCATGATGAGTTATAGAGTATAACCCATAAGAAAAGCATGCACTGAGTAATTAAAAACATTTAAGAACAATTGCCCTTGACTTACAGTATTTTTCAAAATCGTACCTTAAAGCAACTTAAAACTGTTTAAAAGAGTATTAATATAGTATAAAAAATATACCTAATTTACGTTGGAAGTCCAGAGAAAAACATTCAAAGTCTTGTAGATTAAATTCCACTCTGGCACGTGTTATACCTTTGTTTTTTATTATAAATGGAATAATCTGAGTAGTGCCAACATAGGTACCACTGAAATTAAATACGCCCTAAAATTTAAAAAAGAGTAAGAATTAGAAAGCAGAGTAATATTCTATGAAAATAATGTAAACCAAAAATTATACTTTAAGAATCTTAAAGTTCTCATCACAAGAAAAAGAATTTAACTATGCTTGGTGAAATACATTAACTGGATTTATTATGGTGATCATTTTGCAACACATAGAAATATCAGATCATTATGTGGTACTCCTAAAACTAAGACAATGTTATATGTTAGTTACACCTTGATAAAAACTTTACACTGTTATTTCTTATCAAGGACATTCACTACAGTATGCTATAAAAATTGGTCACATTTTCCTTCCTTCCCCCTATCTCCTATATGTAATCAGTTACCAAATCCTGTTCATTCTGCCTCCTTCACTTCTTATCCCTAACATAATTGTATGAAGTTAGTAACTCATCACTTTTCATTTCATTTCTGACCTGAACTTTCTCCAATTCTCCCCTCCACAACTAAGTCACAAATTAAACTAACCGTAAATCTGATCATATCACTTCCTATCTTAAAATGTGATGATTCTCCTTCAATTTCCACACAAAGTCCAAATTTGTTAGCAGGGCTCATAAAGCTCATCTTGACCTTCCCCTGCCTCACCTAGCTCCACTCTTACCCCATGACTTCATACTTCAGCAAGCTATATGACCTGTCATTTCCAACCAATACCTAATGCTTCACCCTCTGTGTCTTTATCAATGTGTCCCTTCTGTTAGGAAGGCTTTTCTCTAACTTGAAATTGCCTGATAAAATATTATGTATCCTTCAAATACCAGTTAGATAAACCAAAATTTATTATGCTGTGCTCAGAACTATTTCTCTTCCTTATATTTACTTACCATTACATCATAAAGACTGGTTATTTGTTTACAGATCTGTCTCTCCTAGTGGACCTCAGGCCTGATTCATTTTTATATCTCTAGTACCTGAAACCTAGCTTAAATATATGTAAGTCATGTTTATTGAATGTATTGTTTTTTTAATGTGCACAACTTGGTGAGTTTAAGATGCAGCTATTTTTTGTTTTTTAATTTTTTTAATGTTTTTATTTATTTTAGAGAGAGAGAGACAAAATGCGAGCAGGGGAAGGGCAGAGAGAAAGAGACAGAATCCGAAACAGGCTCCAGGCTCCAAGCTGTCAGCACAGAGCCCGATGCGGGGCTCAAACTCATGAACTGTGAATCATGACCTGAGCCGAAGTTGATGCCCAACCGACTGAGCCATCCAGGCGCCCCTGCTTCCCTTATGTTAATCTGTTTTGTATCTTAAAGTCTTGATATGAGTGAAGTCATATAATATTTGTCTTTCTCTAATTTCGCTTAGCATAATACCCTCTAGCTCCATCCACGTAGTTGTAAATGGCAAGATTTCATTCTTTTTGATTGCTGAGTAATACTCCATTGTATATATATACCATTTCTTCTTTATCCATTCATCCATCGATGGACATTTGGGCTCTTTCCATACTTTGCCTATTGTTGATAGTGCTGCTATAAACATGGGGATGCATGTGTCCCTTTGAAACAGCATACCTGTATCCCTTGGATAAATACCTAGTAGTGCAATTGCTGGGTCGTAGGGTAGTTCTACTTTTAATTTTTGGAGGAACCTCCAAACTGTTTTCCAGAGTTGCTGCATGAGTTTGCATTCCCACCAGCAGTGCAAAAGAGATGCTCTTTCTCTGCATCCTCGACCACATCTACTGTTGCCTGAGTTGTTCATGTTAGCCATTCTCACAGGTGGGAGGTGGTATCTCATTGTGGTTTTGATTTGTATTTCCCTGATGATGAGTGATGTTGAGCATTTTTTTCATGTGTCGGTTGGCCATCTGGATGTCTTTTGTGGAGAAATGTCTACTCATGTCTTTTGCCCATTTCTTCACTGGTTTATTTGTTTTTTAGGTGTTGAGTTTGATAAGTTCTTTATAGATTTTAGATACTAACCCTTTATCTGTTATGTCATTTGCAAATATCTTCTCCCATTCCGTTGGTTGCCTTTTAGTTTTGCTGATTGTTTCCATCGCTGTGCAGAAGATTTTCATTTTGATGAGGTGCCAATAGTTCATTTTTGCTTTTGTTTCCCTTGCCTCCAGAGACGTGTTGAGTAAGAAGTTGCTGAAACCAAGGTCAAAGAGGTTTTTGCCTGCTTCCTCCTCGAAGATTTTGATGGCTTCCTGTCTTATGTTTAGGTCTTTCATCCATTTTGAGTTTATTTTTGTGTATGGTGTAAGAAAGTGGTCCAGCTTCATTCTTCTGCATGTCGCTGTCCAGTTTTCCCAGCACCACCTGCTGAAGAGACTGTCTTTATTCCATTGTATATTCTTTCCTGTTTTGTCAAAGATTAGTTGGCCATACATTTGTGGGTCTATTTCTGGGTTCTCTATTCTGTTCCATTGATCTGAGTGTCTGTTTTTGTGCCACTGAATGTATCTTAACTTCAGCAGACGTGCCAAGCATGTGCTGACATCACAAAATTCTGTAGGATTCCTCTTTTGGCAGAATTACTACATTTTAGCCTTACAGTTTCTAAGTAAAAGAATTATACATAACATTAAAGAGAAATGTTGAGGAAAATATTGCATTATGGTCAAATGGCCACTATCTGTCTCACTTATAATGTCAACCTAGTTCTACAGGTGAAATCTGTAAAATCCAATATGGGTCATAAAAGTCTGATGCTTTGTATATGCACAAAAATCACTCCTCTTTTGCCATGCTGGTCTTGTCCATATGTTCATTTGGATAAAATTTCATAATTGTTTTTAAGATACATATTCCATGCCATACAGTTATTAAATGTATTACTGACAAAGGTGCCTGCATGGCTTAGTCAGTTAAACATCCATCTCTGGATTTCAGCTCAGGACATGATCTCATGGTTTGTGAGTCTGAGCCCCACGTTGGGCTTTGTGCTGACAGTGTGTACCCTGCTTGGGACTCACTCTTTCCCTCTCTCTCTGCCCCTCCCCTGCTCACTCACTCTCAAAAATAAATAAACTTTAAAAATCTTTTAAAAAATAAAAATAAATACATGTATTACTGATAATATCTGGTGATGTCAGAATATTATTTTTAAAAGGCAGTTAGGCAGCTATGCTTAAAATTCAACATATTAAAGAATATTGATATATATTAATATCAAGTCTTAAAAAATTACTCGATTGTACCATAACATGCAAAGCATGCCACAAATTCCTTTAGGGTGTGGAAATTAAATAGTAAAAGTCTCCATACACTTCTAATATTGTTCAAGGAGAAACACTATAGCAATGGAAAAAAGCACTCTAGATACTAAGGGTTTAGTCTCGAAGAATCACCACAGTCTTGGACAAGCCAGCCTAGTATTTGCCAATTGATGTGGACTTATCATGTCTTCAACACCAAATAAAATAGAAGATTATAACTCAACGGGGCACCTGGGTGGCTCAGTCAGTTAAGTGTCTGACTTCGGCTCAGGTCATCATCTCGCGGTCCTTGAGTTCAAGCCCCCACCTAAGGCTCTGCACTAACAGCTCAGAGCGTGGAGCCTGCTTCAGATTCTGTGTGTCCCTCTCTCTCTCCCTCCCTCTCTCTCTCTCTCTCTCTCTCTCTCTCTCTCTCTCTCAAAAATACACAAACATTAAAAAAAATTAGTTAAATAAAAGAAAATTATAACTTAAAGCAAGACACTAGAATTGTGATGATGCCATTAAAGTACAGAATAGAAATGAGGCCCTACTGGAGGCACTGGCAGCCTCATCAAGATCTGCTCAATTTAATTCAGCACCAGAATGATGTCAGGTGCTGCAGTACTAGTGGGAGACAAAAACAGATGTGCAGATGACCTCAAAATAATACGACAAATGCTATGATGAAGATGTTCCCAGAGTTTAAGATGTTTGTAACATATTATAAATTCCACAATGGAGGGGCATATGAGCCTGCTTTGAAGGATCAGAGTTAAATTTTTTGGGTAGATGAGACCAGACTTAATTCCTGAGAGACTTGCCAGGAAAAAAAAAAAAAAGTATGTGTGTGTATGTACTCTGTCAATTGTAGGACAAAGTTTTAGCAGGGTACAGAGCAATGATTTAAAAAATAAATACAACTAGGGGTGCCTGGATGGCTCAGTTTGTTAAGCATCCGACTTCAGCTCAGGTCATGATCTCACAGTTCGTGAGGTCGAGCCCCACACTAGGCTCTGTACTGACGGTGTGGAGCCTGTCGCTTGCATAGAGTTCTGTGTCTCCCTCTTTCTGCCCTTCCTCCATCCCTGCACACTCTCTCTCTCAAAAATAAATAAACATTAAAAATACATATATACATATATACAACTAAAGTTCAGAAAATGCAAATCAAGACCACAGTGAGATATCATTTTATATTTAATAGATAAACATGAAGTCTTACAATACAACTTATGGAAAAAAAGGATGTGGGGTATTGGAAACTTGAGAAGAAAATATGGAAACTATCTTGTGAAGCCAAAAATGCACATATTCTGCGATTCATCAACTCCACTCCTAGAGAAACACTGGCATTTGTACCTTGTAAGATATGTACACAAATGTTCCCAGCTGTCATGTTTGTAGTAACCAGAAAACAGAAACACTTCATTGAATGGACAGCAGAATGGATCTACAAATTACAACAGGTCTACTACAACATAACGGACTACTAAGCAGAAGTGAGAAGGAAAAAAATACAGCTACACACAATTTAGATAAACTTTGCAAATATAATAGTCAGTTAAAAGTAACTCACCAAAGACTACACACAGCACATGTTTGTTACAAAGCTCAAAAATGAATGAGCCAGGGGCGCCTGGGTGGCTCAGCTGGTTGAGCATCCAACTTTAGCTCAGGTCATGATCTTGCGGTCTGAGAGTTCGAGCCCCGCATCGGGCTCTGTGCTGGCAGCTCAGAGCCTGGAGTCTGCTTCAGATTCTGTGTCTAGCCACCCAGCCACCTCGTTCAGTGGTAAATAATTAAACCTTCATTTCATATTCTGCTTCATCACTTACATTACATATATAAATTTCGATGTGCCAAAGTATTATATAATAAAATATTTTCAAACATAAATGGGTTTACTAGGGACACAAAACACAAGTCACCACACTTATAAACCAGTTCCACAAATAGGTAACGTACTCACCGGGTTAATTTCCACATCAGCAATCTCAACAGATCCACCAATCCTAAGGTCTATGACATTTGCATGGCGAATAGCAACCTTATTTAAGAGAAATATAAAACTTTGTAGTAACCGCATTAAAATCTCCTCGCATCTTGCTAAAGTGTTACCTGGCATTTCGTAATATTTTAAAATTCAAATACTCATACCATATTATAAATGTCACAAGATTTATTCTGACAGTTGTCATCGCATTTCTTGTTATGCAGAATTTATTCCTAAGAGGAATGAATGTTCAACTCTCAAAAACCTACACCACAAGCAGGACCAGTTCACAGCTTATGAATTTGATGACAGAGTTCTACCCATGTGACTAGATGTTATTGCCACTCCCTGTATCCCTTTTGTATTTACCTAATTTCAAGAGATTATTCAAAATTAAAACAGACAGGGCACTGAGTAAAAACACTTCTTCCCATGGCGAGACACTAACATCCACAATGACCATAATAATGAAAGTACCTAAAAAACATTGCTGAGTAAATGAGCCAGGAATCGTGCTAAATACATTGCCTCCTTTTTATTCCTCAGTATCCTGTGAGGTCGTTAATACGAATATCCTAATTTCCAACTCAGGAAAATTGAGGCTCAGAGAGGCAGAGGATTTTGCTTTTTTCTTGATGTCTCAGAACAGCAGTGGCTAAATTTGAACAAAGGACTACCTGAACACTCAACTGCCTCCGGGAAAATTAAGATAGTGAAATAAGAATTTCGTTTCATGAATTCCTACAAAGTTAGAAATGTAGATTAACTGAATATTAAAGTGTCTAAGCAAAATCTCAGAAGCACAATAACAGCATTCGCTGAAAGCCTTACCTGTATAAGAATAGAGTATAACAAGTCTGGATTTAAAACTAAATATATATCTAAGAAAGAGATATGAATGTATTTTACCCTTTCCACAGAAACTCAGTGACACTATACTTTCTGTATATTGTATGATATGAATATATTGTACCCTTTCCACAGAAAGTCAGTGACTGTACATAGGCAAATAAATTCCAAATTATCATTTGTTCAAAATTATTGGGGAAAGCTATGTGCCATTTAATCTTATTAACTAAATCAATATATTCATAATATTATACAACTGCCAAATTTTATTTAAAGAATATATACTATAAAAACAAAATACTTGACTAAAATCATAAAAAGCATCATTTAATGATTCAGAGGAAATTACAAATCAACATGTTCTTCATTGATGAACCCCATACATAATCTCAACTTTTCAGGGCTGTTTTTTACCCACCTCCGCATCATTTGTCATCCACTGAATCTACAACAGAAACTAACATAAAATTTGTGCCCAGGAAATATGTGTTGAACGGATGAATAAATGAATCTTATTATATTTTGTTAAAAAGGTAAGCATTGTAAAAACAGCATAACCTTCTAAAATATAGGGGAAATTAATCTTTTAGTAAAATCTGTATTTTAGTGGCATTATTTTTTATGTTTTCCAGAATATTATATAAAAAAATTCTGCTCAAATCTCAGACCATATACCACAATATATAATTTATAAACACCCTTCAATACATATTTCTTTTTAAAAGTAAGATACAATCATTTGATGGTTTATTTGGGACAATTTTTGGTGTTTATCACATTAATAATATTGTCAAATTATTTAAAAATTAACTGTTAGGGGAAATTAAGGATAAAATAGAGGATATATCCAAAACTATTCATTTTGATTTGATAAGTGTACCTATCATTTCTAATGTAAGTAAATATACACAGTTGATCATTAGACTGAATATCAAGAGTATTCCATTCCTTGGGGCACCTGGGTGGCTCAGTCAGTTAAGCGTATGACTTCAGCTTAGGTCATGACCTCACGGTTTGTGAGTTTGAGCCCCGCATCTGGCTCTGTGCTGACAGCTCAGAGCCTGGAGCCTGCTTTGGATTCTGTGTCTCCCTCTCTCTCTGCCCCTCCCCCACTCGTGTTCTCCCCCTCTCTCTCTCTCTCTCTCAAAAATAAATAAACATTAAAAAAATTTTTTAAAAAAGAGTATTCCACTCCTTGAGTTTATAATAACATTTATCAGAGACTGGTCTTATGTTTTATTTGTTCTGTTTAGTGATCACTTAGAGAAGCCTCTAAAATCAAGGTAATATCTTTTCCTATTTAAATAGCTCTAAGAATATAAACTAGTACACATTTTATGCATGCTACAAAATATAGATGTTAACACCATATAGAATTTGCCTACAATTCATAAAGTCATTGAAGCTACTTAGAATTAACATTCCAAAATTGATTAATTTTTCTTAAGGTATCTAGTTAAATCAAATATCTAATTAATGTCATGTAAAAAAGTCATCCTTTCCTCTATGACTAATGAAGACTTAGCACAACTTAGAGACACCAAACATCATTCTAATTTCATGTGAAAAATGCCTCATACTGATGAAAGGTATCCATTTCAACTTAGTAGAAATTTCCATTACTAACTTTCACCAAAATATTTTCTACAAATCCTCTTGCCAGGTTCTGCTAACCATTTCTATAAGATTATACAGGTAAAGTTGCTTATTTCACAGACCTCTAAAAACTGCATTTTTTAGAGGTAACTCAGCTGCTAAAAAAAATAACACAAATTTTAAAACCAATTGATTAGTATCATAAACCATTAAACCATTAAAACCCATTCCCATTAGAAGAAATCATTAAAACAAGTTTTCTAAGAATAAAACACACACAACATTTTACAGTATTATACCTACTATTATAAATATCTAAAAACAACCAAACAAATCCACATAGACATACATAAGGTATGAATACATATATGCATAAACATACCTTTGCTCTTGTATCAAATTTTTCTGCTACAGTTGGTGTACAGGAGATATTGAGAACAGTTAGTCCCCCAAATGGAATTATTCCTTGTGATGGAACAATATTAATGGTAGACAAAAGACTCTGGTCACAAACCTGTAAGTGAAAATTTGCAGAAATGCTACATTATCCCTTTAAAGTTACTGTTCTGAAGCTTTCATAAGAAAGCTTCCAAACTACTACCTAGAGAGAGGACCCTGGGCACAGAGCATGAGATGATTTTGTAATAAGTTTTCAAACACTAGACACACAAATAAACTTCAAGAAGGGTTTGTAGCCCTAACCCAGGAAACAGAAATTTCGGTAGTGGTGGCATCCAATTGAAAAAAAGATGATGAAGTTTATTGTCTGGAACGTTTTCAAGACACTGCAAAACTTACAAGTATGAGACATATCTGTTAGAGAAGATGACAAAATTCTAGATACTACTTTGATAGTTTGTCTTTTTCCTGACAGTAAATACTGAAAGCAACATTACAGGGCGGGGGGGGGGGGGGGGGGGGGGAGCAAGATGATAACCCTCCTCTTCTCTGTTATCTCCTTGATAACATAATGCCTAAGATATCATTTTGATCTTCGAAAAAGTTCTAAGCACCTTACCAAAGGATTTATGGTGTGGTTTCTCAGAGGCTAATTTACGAGTATCTACCATGCTTGAAGCCAGAATAATTTAAAGGAAAATTGGTTAAGGTATTTTTGGAATGAAGGAGCAAATAGACCTCAGAAGTAGTTTTCAAGCAACAGAATAGATAAAGGTATCTGGGTTTTTCTGTTTTTTTTTTTTTTCCTTTTTGTTTGGGCAGAAGACAACATGTAGATACAAAGCCTGAATGAAAAGTTTCAAACACTAACCTCTACTGGGAGATCTTAATATATTTTTAAGCAAAAAAAAATTCTATCACCACTTTAAACACCCCTCACCCTGTAATTCAAATCAGGAACAACAAGTATAAAAAGAGTATCTTTAGAAGGATCTTACTCTAGGTCCCAGTTTCTACCATAATAGTCCTGATGATAGGGTGAAAATGAAGAAAGAAGGAAAAACATGTAATTAAATATAGAGTTGTAATAGCAACAATGGATACTTTCTGAAGTGTTATTTTTTCAAATTATCTTTTCAATAAGACAAAATGACAGGAAGAAAAAGAAGGGTAAGAAGAAAAAGACTAAGGGAGGGAAAAAAAGGAGAAAAAACTTCGTGTGGGAAATTACAAGGACAAAGTAGATGAAATGTACTCAGATAAGTCTCATACGAAATATTATGAGACTAATATTAGCATCAGCCAATTTATAAAGCAACACTACAGTGTTCATGGCAAAAGATTAATTCAAATTATAATGTGATCTGCTCCAAACAAGATTCCAAGATTCTACATTACCTTGAAATAAGCATGGTTTTGTCCTACATTGTGTAGAATCGCTTTCCTCCAAGTTGTTAAACCTTGAGGGCTATTACCGAAGAGGATCCTTGGCTCCAAAAATACTACCTTGGTGTGGCCAACCTAATAATAAAAGAGAAGTTATGATAGAAATAATAATAAATATTTTATCCCCTACCAAATGACTCACATTTTTTCAGCTTCATGGAAATTTCTAGAATATGAAGTGTTATCAGATGTTATGATGTACTTAAGAGAAAGGAAAAATAGAATGGAAGATCTAAAACGTAATGCTAAACGGAGGAAGGCAGGGGGATTAAGACAACTCAATGGAGGAAGTAAATATGAGACTTAGAATCATGTAGATTAATCACTGAAGGAGATCTTAGAAATCATCTATCCAACCATGTACAGGGTGTTACCATGTGTTCTGCAAAAGTAAAGAGTTCAAGAGTCCCCTAGCATAGGAAATAATGTGCCAAATGAAATTATATTGTCACGTTTTTACTAGAAGTCTTCTCTTAGCACTTATTATGTTGATAATGCACACTTTGCTTATCTGAGAATGAGGAGGTAGTTCACTGTGATTCAGAGTTACTTAGGCACAGAACTCCTCCTTAACCCTGCACAAATAACTTCCCCAACTACAGTATAATAGGACACTCTGTGAAAATGCTGATATTATCTATCTCTCCTATTTCACAGGAAAGGAAACAATAACAAAGGGGAACTGGAACTCAAGTAGTCCAATTCCTTATTCAGTGCTCTTTATACCACATCCTATTACCTCTATCTATGATGAATTATTTATTGTCTTAGGAGGTTTTAATACTTTCTTATAATTATTTGAAGAATATGACTTGGGAAATTGGAATAATAGATTTGTAAACAAAGCTAATAGGGGCGCCTGGGTAGCTGAGTCAGTTAAGTGTCTGACTTCGGGTTAGGGATGTGATTTCACAGTTCGTGGGTTCTAGCCCGATGTCAGGCTCTGTGCTGATAGCTCAGAACCTGGAACCTGCTCCATATTTTGTGTCTCCCTCTCTGCCTCTCTCCTGCTCACTTCTCTTTCTCTCTTTCTTTCTCTCTCTCTCTCTCTCCCAAAAATAAATAAAATGTTAAAAAAACATTTTAAAAATTAAAAAAATAGGGGCGCCTGGGTGGCTCAGTCGGTTAAGCGTCCGACTTCAGCTCAGGTCATGATCTCACAGTCTGTGGGTTTGAGCCCCGCATCGGGCTCTTGCCTGACAGCTCAGAGCCTGGAGCCTGCTTTGGATTCTGTGTCTCCCTCTCTCTCTGCCCCTCCCCTGCTCATGCTCTGTCTCTCTCTGTCGCAAAAATAAATAAAAACATTCAAAAATTTAAAAAAAATTAAAAAAATAAACAAAGCTAACATAACAAAGTGGTCAACTAAATACTTCATAAATTAATGACAATGAACATTTTATTTAATCACTTCATGTTCCTCCATCTTTACTTTCTTAAGAGAAACACTTCACAATTCATTTAACTTTAAGGATGTCAAGAATTTATCATAAAATAACCTAACCCATTATTCTGAGATCTCAGACTTTATTTTTAAGCAATCCTAGGGTAGGAAAGTGGACACATTTTAACAAAGGGTAACAGCAAAGACTGTGGAGGCAAAGAGATCTGGATAGAAATTCCATCTAGAGCATTTACTACATGTGTGAACTCACCGTCGTTAATTACCCACCCTAATCCCGCATTTCCTCATCCATCAACTGAGTCATAAATACAGCCTTACAGAGTTGTTGTAAAGATTAAATTAGAAAATACATGAATAGCATTTAGCATCCTGCCTGACACAAAGTAACTAATAAATGACATTACTAATGCAAAGCCTAAACTACTAAATTGTTCATCTTTTATCTGTTAGAAAAAATACAGATGGGGTATGTGAGCAAATTTATATTAGTAACTTTGTCATACACAGTTATGAAAGCAACAGTTAAAGAACTATGTGCATATATTCACCAAAATACATCTATAAAAATGTCAACAGAAGCACTATTATAGTAGTGATAAATCTGAAACAATCCAAATCCCCATCAGCTGTGTGATAGAAAAATGATGGTATAGTCACACAATGGAATACTATTCAGGAATGAGAATGAATACACTGTCACCACACGTTTCAGAATAGACAAAGCCCACAAACCTAATGATGAACAAAAGAAGCCAGACATAAAAGAGAACACATGTTTTGATTACATTTAAATAAAGCTCACAACAAAGATTAATCTATGTCCTTAGAAGTAAGGATAGTGATGACTCTGGGAGGGATGGAGTGACTGGAACTGTAAATTGGGGAGGGAAGGATGGTTCTTGTGGAATATTATTCATATGCTATTTCTTGATCTGGTTGATCTGGGTATGAGTTACAAAGGTGCCATCAGTCTGTAAAGACTGAACAAGATGGAAATAATAATGTACTTTTCTGTATGTATAATATATACTGTATGTATACTATATACTTCAATAGAAAGTTTTTTAAAGAACAGTAAGTAATTTAAACATAGGGAAAAAAGTAAGGTCCTGCTGATTTCAAGCCTAGAGCAGAGGAAAGACCGTACTGATTGATGCCATCATTAAAGTGGATGAATCTCTTATCTCTTAAGGCTATGAGCTCCTTCATAGCTGAAATATTTAAGAGCATGATCATGGCCTGGAGATAGAGACGAGATGTAATAAAACAGCATTGGCTTGTTAAATTACTACCAATATTGGAAAGAAAATGTAGTACACAAGTAAAGTGGATTCTTGGTGATGACAAGGCATGAACTTAAGGCCTTCTGGGCTCTACCACAGAATGTTAAAATCAACATAATGCAGTTTTAACTTTACTCATTTTTATTATAAGCAGTATGTTCTATAAAAATAAGAATTTCCATATCTCCTTACTATGTAAATTACATGATCCATTTCACACTGAGTTATTAATTACTACTAGAATTCTAACAAGGCATTATAGTAGGACAAAAACACAATTTTTTCTATTTTTCTTTTAATGAAGTAATTGTTAAGTGGCTTTCATGCTATTTTATGTTTATAAAGGCTCTGATAACAATCTAGTACCATTGGCACCAAAGTCTTGGATTTCTGAGTTAATTCTAGGTAACACAATACCATTTTTTAGCAAAGTCTTCATTTATGGTAGAGAAGTGGTACCAAGAGGATGGGTAATTCAGTTAAAAAAAATACTGCAAGGAAAATCAGTTTTACTAATACATATATATCTAACTATACACACATATATATGCCCAACCAATTTAGAGTCTTCAAAATAAAAAATCAAATCCAATGGAAATCATTACTTGTGCAACACATTTTAGGGTCATCGTGTTTCCTTCACTGACGTGAAGAACAAATTCTCCCCTTTCCGGAGAACTGAAACCTGGCTGCCATGTTACTTCACATTGCAAGGAGGAATATGGTTCAACAGTGCCTACAGAGGATTTAGAAAGAACAGACATGGACCATATTTTAATTGTATTTATTTTAATATCCAAAATAAGAGCTGGCATAAAAATGTAATGACATTATATAACAAATTATTTAAATTAAATTCAAAATATAGGGAAATACTATATGAGAGATTATCAAATGAGTACAGACCTAGAGAGTTTGATTAAAAGCTAACATGCATACCTTATTTTCCAATTTTATTAAGCAGATCAAAATATTTGACAAAAAGTATGCCAATATTTAGCAAACTTTCTTCTTCACGTTTCCCAACACTCTGAAATACTTATTAACATCACTCATTCAGTTTTCAGAGTTAAAAATTACAATTACCAGAGGCTTTTTTATGTGTTCACAGTCCTAGAGATAGAACTTCTGATAATGCTACCAGTAATTAACACATTTCTATAATTCAAATGTATTGAGAACCCAGGAGATATTAGGCACATTTGGTGTGGGCTGCTTTATCTGTTTAAATTCATCATTTCCTTTGGAGTAAGAAAATAATATTTGATGGAAAGAATGACTTACAAGTTCTTCCTCCAAAGGAAAATTCAAATGCATGGAACATTAAACAGAATGATGAGTGAGTGTCACAAATATACTTTGCCTTAGGGTTAGGTACATTTTCATGCAATGGCAGTTTCCATAAATTTAAAAACATAGTACGTACCTCTTAGTTTTGCAGTGGTCAAGTAGAGAGATAATAAGACATGTAAAGCAATTACCATAGTGTGTGATGCCACGAAAACACCCAGTGCCAGATGTTATTGTTAATACTTCTGAGTGCCAATACTATGGTAGGCACCATAATTTATAAAGAGAAAAGAAACTGCTCAGGGAAAAACTAACAGTCTAGTGGCGTCCATCAGGATTATATTTGTCTGGGAGGAATCAAGCTGGTGGAAAAGTAGGGGGATCATTATTTCCCCCTCATCCCTCCAACACAGTTGAACTGAAGTCAGATCATCTGGAACACCCAGGAAATCAATCTGCTGAGGGGCAGAAGGATCCCCACAGGTGGAAAGAGACAGCTTAGTGGGACAGAAGCGCGTGTTTGCAAAGTGGAAGAGATAAAACGGAGAATGGATGGCATAGGTACGGAGGGGAGGGGACCCCTTCTATGGAGAGACAAAAGGAAGTGAGGAGAGGCTGTAGACATGTGGGATTGTATTTGGACAAGAGAAAAACATCTCCAGACCATAGTCTGGGGAACCAAAAATATAGAGAGCGACAGTTTCTACTTTGCAAACAACCTTACAAGTGAAGATAGGGGTTTTCAGGGGTACGCAACTTTCTCTGGACCAGAGCCAGCTGTTTGCATGTGCCTGGGAGGGGAGGGGAGCCAGCCCCTGGGATCTGTAGTGATCTCAGGGACACACTGGGCAAGAGCAGTCCCCTCCCTCGAGTACTGTAGGAAGAGGGCTTATTGCCTCTCCAAGGACAAAACACCCTGCAGGCGCCAACCAGAGGCTCTTTGTCGACTGGGCAGACTGGCGCTATTCCAGAATTGGGTTTTGTGGTGCAGGATCCTTTAAGACATCAGGTTTGAATCCGAGAGGAGCACCTAGGAGGCACAGGAGACTGTAGAGCAGGACAAGCTGCCCGCCAGCACTATTATGTGAGGGCTGCCTGAACAGCATGGTTTGAAACACCCTATCTGGGGAAGAGAGTTGGGGTGTTACCATTTTCCACCCCATCACCAACATGGCTGGGATTCAGAGAACATCACAGTGGCCCCCAGTGGGGACAGAGCCCACTTATACCAAACCCTGCCACTCTGTGCTGGGTAACTACTTATCTACCAGAGCAGGACTGACCCCAACCAAACCAGATGGCCTCTGCTCCAGACCAGAACAGCCCCCAGGCACCAAGAGACAACTATCCTGATGTTTTGTATATTAGTCTGTTTCTTTTTTAATTCTTTTATTATTTTTTTCTCTTCTTTTACTTCTCTTTTTTCTTCTTTTTCCCTCTACCACCCCCCATTTCTTAAACCTCTTTCCATTGGAATCAGGCCCAGAGATCCTGATTTGATTTTTGATCAATTCTTATTTTGTGTCTGTGTGTGTGTGTGTGTGTGTGTATACATATATTTTTTTTTCATTCTCTTTTCTGGTTGTTTGTTTGCTTCATCAGGCATTTTTACTCAATTTTTTTACACCCTTTCTGTATCTTTTTCTTCTTTATTTTCCTCTCTCTCTGGATTAAGGCTTATACTTTCTTTGATTCTCTGCCTGGTATTTTTTTCGACCCCTATCATTTCTCTCTTTGTATGGGATAAGACTTCTTCCCCTGCCCACTTATTCCTTTTTTCCAGGGTTACTTCAATGAAAAAATCAAAGAACACCTGGTGGAAAGTCAAATCCACCACAACAAGCAGTGAGTAAAAGCAACCAAAGATGCAACAATGGATGGCATGCAACACACATCAAAAACACTTTTGGACATGCCAGGCTCTAGAAAGTATGACTGCATTTTAATATAGTAGTATTCACAGGTACAGGAGTCAGAACAAGCTACTAAAACACATAAAACTAGCCAAAATGATGAAATGGAGTAATTTTCCTCAAAAGAAATTCAAGGAAGAAATGACAGCTGGAGAATGGCTCAAAAGAGATATAAACAATATATGTGAACATTAAAATAGAATAACAGTCCTAAGACTAATAGCTGGGCTTGAAAAAAGCATAGAAGATAGCAGAGAATCTATTGCTGCAGAGATCAAGAACCTAAGAAATAGTCATGATGAATTTAAAAATGCTGTAAATGAGATGCAAAATAAACTAGATGCAGTGACAGCAAGGATGAGAGAAGCAGAACATAGAATAGGTGAAATAGACAATAAAATAATGGAAAATGATGAAGCTGAGAAAAGGAGAGAAAGGAAATTACTAGACTATGAGGGAAGAATTAGAGACCTAAGTGGTTCAATGAAATGAAATGAAATAATATCCTTATCATAGGCGTTCCAAAGGAAGAAAGGGGAAGAAGGTTTATTTGAACAAATTATAGCAGAGAACTTCCTTAATATAAGGAAGGACACAGACATCCAAGTCCAGGAGGTACTGAGGACTCCTTTCAAAATCAACAAAAACACGCCAACACCATGACATATCTGAGTGAAACTTACAAAATACAAAGATAAAGAGAATTCTGAAAGCAGCTATGGAAAAACAGGCCTTAATCTATAAGGGTAGACACATAAGGGTCATAAGATACCTGTCCACTGAAACTTAGGAAGTCAGAAGGGAGTGGCAGGAGATACTCAATGTGCTGAATAGAAATATATGCAGCCAAGAATCGTGTATCCAGCAAAGCTGTCATTTGGAATAGAAGGAGAGATAAAGACTTCCCTAGACAAAAACTAAAGGAGTTCATGACCACTAAGCCAGCCCTGCAGGAGGTCCTAAGGGGGACTCTGTGAGTGGAAAGCAGCAAAGACTACAAAAGACCAGAGACATCACCACAAACATGAAACCTACAGATAACACCAGGACACCAAATCCATAACTTACAATAATCACTCTGAAGGTAAATGGACTACTAAATCCCCCAATCAAAAGACATAAGGTATCAGAACGGATTTAAAAAAAAAAAAAAAAAAAAAAAAAAAAAAGATCCACCTGTATGCTGCCTGCAAGAGACTAATTTTAGATGCAAGGACACCTGCAGATTGAAAGTGAGGGGATGGAAAACCATCTATCATGCTACTGCATGTCAAAAGAAAGCCGAGTAGCCATACTTATATCACACAAACTAGATTTAAAAATAGAGACAATAATAAGAGATGAAGAAGGACATTATATCATAATTAGGGGGCCTAACCATCAAGAAGAGCTAACAACTGTAAAAGTTTACAGCCCCAACATGGAAACACACCCAAATATATAAATAAATTAATCACAAACATAAATGAACATACAGATAACAATACTGTGATTGTAGTGGACTTTAATGCTCCACTTACAACAATGGACAGAGCATCTAGGCAGATAATCAGTAAGGATACAATAGCTATGAATGACACATTGGACCAGATGGACTTAACAGATATATTTAGAAATTTTCATTCAAAAGCAACAGAAAATCAGTAAGGAAACAATGGCTGTGAATGACACATTGGGCCAGATGAACTTAACAGATATATTTAGAACTTTTCATCCAAAACCAGCAGAATACACATTCTTCTCAAATGTACACATTCCTCAAAAAAGATCACATACTGGGGTCACAAAACAGCCCTCAACAAATATAAAAGGACTGAGATCATACTGTGAATATTTTCAAATCACAACACTATGAAACTTGAAATCAACCACAAGAAAAAATTTTAAAAGCCTCCAAATACATGGAGGTTAACGAACATCCTACTAAAGAATGAATGGGCCAACCAGGAAATTAAAAAAGAAATTTAAAAATACATGAAAGCAAATGAAAATGAAAACATGACCATCCAAAACCCTTTGGGATGCAGCAAAGGCAGTCGTAAGAGGAAAATACATTGCGATCCAGGCCTATCTCAAGAAGCAAGAAAGGTCCCAAACACAGAACCTATCCTAACAGCAAAAGAAACGAGAAACACTGCAGCAAAGAAAGCCCAAAGCCAGCTGAAGAATAAAAATAATAAATATTAGAGAAATAATAAAGATTAGAGCAGAAATAAACAATATACAGTCCAAGGAAATAGAACAGATCAATAAATCTAAGAGTCGGTTTTTGGAAAGAACAAACAAAATTGATAAACCCCTAACCAAACGTCTCAAAAAGAAAAGAAAGAGGACCCAAATATATAAAATCACAAATGAAAGAGGAGATCTCATAACCAACACCACAGAAATACAAACTATTAGAGAATACTATGAGAAATTATATGCCAACAAAATGGAGAAAATTTGAACAGACCCATAACCAGTGAAGAAATTAAACTGGTTATCAAAAATCTCCCAACAAATAAGAGTCCTGGGCTACATGGCTTCACAGGGCAATTTTACCAGATATTGAAAGCATAGTTAATAGCTATTCTTCTCAAGCTGATACAAAAAATAGAAACAGAAGGAAAGCTTCCAGACTCATTCTATGAAGCCAACATTACACTGATTCCCAAACCAGATAAAGACCCCATGAAAAATAAGAATTACACGCCAATAACCCCGATGAACATGGATGCAAAAATTCTCAACAAGATACTAGCAAATCAAATTCAACAGTATATTAAAAGAATTATTCACCATGAACAAGGGGACTTCATTCCTGGGCTGCAGGACTGATTCATAATTCACAAATCAATCAATGTGATATATCACGTTAATGGAAGAACAGATAAAAACCAAATGATCCTGTCAATAGATGCAGAATAAGCCTTTGACAAAGTACAACATCCTTGATAAAAACCCTCAAGAAAGTAGGTATAGAAGGTACATACTTTAATATCATAAAAGCCATATATCAAAGTCCCACAGCTAAAATCATCCTCCATGGGGAAAAACTAAGAGCTTTCCCCCTGAGATCAGGAACATGCGAGGGATGTCCACTCTCACCACTGTTGTCTAACACAGTGTTAGAAGTCCTAGTCTCAGCAATGAGACAACAGAATGAAATAAAAGCATCCAAATTGGCAAAAAAGAAGTCAAACTCTCACTTTTTGTAGATGACGTAATACTGTACATGGAAAACCTGAAAGATTCCACCAAAAAAGTGCAAGAACTGATACATGAATTCAGCAAAGTTGCAGCATATAAAATCAATGTACAGAAATTGGTTGCATTCCTATACACCAATAATAAAGCAATAGAAAAAGATATCAAGAAATCAATTCTATGTACAATTGTAATTCTATTTACAATTTTATCAGGAACCATAAAATATCTAGGAATAAACCTAACCATAGAAGTAAAAGATCTATATGCTGAAAACTACACAAAGCTTATGAAAGAAATTGAAGAAGACACAAAGAAATGGATAAACATCCCATGGATTGGAAGAAGAAATATTGTTAAAATATCGATACTACCCAAAGCAATCTACTCATACAATGCAATCCCAATCAAATTAGCCCCAGCATTCTTCACAGAGCTAAAACAAACAGTCCTAAAATATGAATGGAACCACAAAAGACCCCAAATAGCCATAGTAATATTGAAAAAGAAAACCAAAGCAGGAGGCATCACAGTTCCAGACTTTAGCCTCTACTACAAAGCTGTAAGCATCAAGAAAGTATTTATTGTATTGGCATAAAAAAAGACACACAGATCAATGGAGTAGAATAGAGAACCCAGAATTGGACCCACAAATGTATGGCCAACTAATCTTTGACAAAGCAGGAAAGAGCATCCGATGGAAAAAAGACAGTCTCTCTAACAAATGGTGGTGGGAGAATTGGACAGCAACATGCAGAAGAACGAAATTACACCACTTTCTTACAACAAAGACAAAAATAAACTCAAAATGTATGAAAGACCTGAATGTGAGACAGGAAACCATCAAAACCCTAGAGGAGAAAGCAGGAAAAAACCTCTTTGACCTCAGCCACAGCAATTTCTTACTCAACACATCTCCAAAGGCAAGGGAATTATAAGCAAAAATGAACTATTGGGACCTCATCAAGATAAGAAGCTTCTGCACTACAAAGGAAACAATCAACAAAACTAAAAGGCAACCAACGTTGGAAACCAATTTGACAATAAATTTCTTATATTGAAAAAAAAATAAAAGGCAACCAATGGAATGGGACAAGATATTTGCAAATGACATATCAGAAAAATGGCTAGTATCCAAAATCTATAAAGAACTCACCAAACTCCACACCCGAAAAACAAATAACCCAGTGAAAAAATGGGCAGAAGACATGAATACACTTTTTCAAAGAAGACATCCAGATGACCAACAGACACATGAGACGATGCTCAACATCACTCCTCATCAGGGAAATACAAATCAAAGCCACACTGAGATACCACCTCATGTAGATCTGAGTGGCTAAAATGAACAAATAAGGAGACTATAGATGCTAGAAAGGATGTAGAGAAATGGGAACCCTCTTGCACTATTGGTGGGAATACAAACTGGTGCAGCCACTCTGGAAAATAGTGTGGGGATTCCTCAAAAAATTAAAAATAGAATTACTCTACAACCCAGGAATAGCACTGCTAGGAATTTACCCAAGGGATACAGGAGTGTTGATGCATAAGGGTACATGTAACCCAATGTATATAGCAGCACTTTCAATAAGAGCCAAATTATGGAAAGAGCCTAAATATCCATCAATTAATGAATGGATAAAGAAGATGTGGTTTATATATACAATGGGATACTACTTGGCAATGAGAAAGAATGAAATCTGGCCATTTGCAGCAATGTGGATAGAACTGGAGGGTATTATGCTAAGTGAAAGAAGTCAGTCAGAGAAAAACAGATATATGTTTTCACTCATATATGGATCTTGAGAAACTTAAAAGAAGACCATAGGGGAGGGAAAGGGGGAAAAAAAGTTACAGAGGGGTGCCTGGGTGGCTCAGTTGGTTGAGCATCTGGCTTTGGCTCAGGTCATGATCTCATGGTCCATAAATTCGAGCCCTGCGTCGGGCTCTGTGCTGACAGTTCAGAGCCTGGAGCTAGCTTTGGATTCTGTGTCTCCCTCTCTCTCTGCCCCTCCTCAACTTGAGCTCTGTCTCTATCAAAAAGTGAATAAACATTAAAAAAATTTTAAAAAAAAGTTACGGAGAGGGAGGGAGGCAAACCATAAGAGACTCTTAAATACAGAGAACAAACTGAGGGTTGATGGGGGGTGGGAGGGAGGGGAAAGTGGGTGATGGGCATGGAGGAGGGCATTTGTTAGGATGAGCACTGTGTGTTGTATGGAAGCCAATTGGACAATAAATTTTAAAAAATGTGAGACAGGAAACATCAAAATCCTAGAGGAGATAACAGGCAACAGCCTCTTTGACCTCGGCCATAGTAACTTCCTACTTGACACATCTCCGACGGCAAGGGAAATAAAAGCAAAGATGAAGTATTGGGTCCTCATCAAGATAAAACCTTCTGTACAGCAAAGGAAACAATCAATAAAACTAAAAGGCAACTGATGGAATGGGAGAAGATACTTGCAAATAGCATATTGGATAAAGGGCTAGTATCCAAAATCTATAAGGAACTTACCAAACTCAACACCCAAAAAACAAATAATCCAGTGAAGAAATGGGCAGAAGACATGAATGGAGTCTTCTCCAAGGAAGACATCCAGATGGCCAACAGACATATGAAACAATGCTTTACGTCATTCATCATAAGGGAAATACAAATCAATACCACAATGAGATACCACTTCACACCTGTCAGTGGCTAAAATTAACAACTCAGGAAACAACAGAAGTTGGCAAGGATGCGGAGAAAGGGGAACCCTCTTCACTATTGGTGGGAATAGTGCAGCCACTGGTGCAGCCACTCTAGAAAACAGTGTACAGGTTCCTCAAAAAATTAAAAATAGAATTACCCTATGACCCAGCAATAGCACTACTAGGATTCTATCCAAAGGATATAGGGATGCTTTTTCGAAGGGGTACAAGTACCCCAATGTTTATAGCAGCACTATCAACAATAGCCAAATTATGAAAAGAACCCAAATGTTTATCAACTGATGAATGGATTAAGAAAATGTGGTGTATATATACACAATGGAATACTACTTGGCAATGAAAAAGAATGAAATCTTGCCATTTGCAATTACGTAGATAGAACTGAAATGTATTATGCTAAGGGAAGTCAGTCAGAGAAAGACAGATACCATGTTTTCACTCATATGTGTAATTTGAGAAACTTAACAGAAGACCCTAGGGGAAGGGAAGGAAAAATTAGTTATGAACACAGAGGCAAACCATAAGACACTCTTAAATACAGAAAATAAACTGAAGGTTGATGGGGGTGGGGGGTTGGGGGAGTAGGAAAAATGGGTAATGGGCTTTGAGGAGGCATCTTTTGGGATAAGCACTGGATGTTGTATATCAGTAATGAATCACAGGAATCTACTCCTGAAGCCATGACTACACTGTATGTGACCTAACTTGACAACAAATTATTAACAAGAAAAAAGGATTATATTTGTCTGTAAGTAACAAAAGACTTGCTATAGAGGGTTAGGTAAATAGGGGCTTATTTATCTTATGCAGTCAGAAGTCCATAGATAGGTATTCCAGGGCTGCCTTTGCAGGGTGACAATGCTTTCAAGGAGCAATAATCCTTCTAGTTTCCTATACTACCATTCCTTACTATGTGGCCTTCCTCAGCCTAGAAACTGCCATCTCCCTAATAAACAAACATTTTAAAAAAATGAAATCTCATTTTTAAAAAAGTACTTAAAGGTTAATGGTTTTACTCAAAAACATATTTAGAATACATGTCTTTGTGTTTTGTACTTTGAAAAATTTAACAAGTATTATGAAGAACCCAAAGAAAATGAAAAATTAAAATCTTCCCTATAAAAATAAGAATTCCAACAAGTGTCAGCATAACCAGCCTTCCAGTTCATAATATTATAAACCCACTTTTTTTTTTGACAAATTAAGCATCATCACCACATTTCCATGGCAGCCTCAAAGGAGAAGCCCAACCCATTCGGCCCTGCTTCAGATGGAGAAATACAAGGAAAAGGGCCATGGACTGTGCTTTCCAGACACACTCAGTGCCTTACCATGTGCTTAATCAAACCTATAACTGGAAGACAGATAATATAACTACCATTGTATGATGCCTGTTCAAAAAAACTAGAGAAGGTTTATTTAGAATCCTGAAATGTGCAGAAGTATTTCCTCTCTCTTCTCTAATTATTTACTCAGCTTCTCTCTAGTACTGAGGCAGGACCCAGTCTTACCAGTGTTAATAAAAAAAATTAAAAAAAATTAAAAAGCTTGGTAGGGTGGTTGGGTGGCTTAGTCAGTTGAGTATCTGACTTCGGATTTCGGCTCAGGTCCTAATCTCACGGTCTTGAGATGAAGCCCTGCATTGGGCTCTGCACTGAGCATACAGCCTGCATGGGAGTCTGTCTCTCCTTCTCTCTCTGCCCTTTCCCCACTCATACTTTCTCTCAAAATAAATAAATACACTTAAAAAAAAAAAAGAGCTTGGTCAAATGAATCCGCTAAATATTCATGGAAGTGTAACTTGAATGCTTAATAAATTATAATCTGAGATTTTTAAATCAATACAGGCTAATAACAAGATTAAATATGGTGATATCAATGATCTCTAACCCTAATGAAAGTACAGTACTATTTTCCACTGTAGATATACACATATATATTCATATCAAAATTAAGTGAATTTAAATTAATACTGAACTTGTTTATAACACTCCCTGTTACAACCAGTGGTAGAGTTATATAAAAATACTTATTTGGAAATGACCAAACTCACAAGAATATACACCTATGGCAAGATTTCTACAAACCAGTACTTCTCTTTAATCTGAAATATACTCTATGCAGATCCCAAATGATGACTATTCATAAATGAGAAATAAGGAAGGAAGGAAGGAGTGGAAGGGAGAAGGGAAGAGTGCAGGGAAGAAAGGAGAGAAGGAAAAAGACAGGGAAGTAAGCAGGGAGCAAGTGATTGAAAATGGGGCTGGCTGGCTGGCTGGATGCATGATAGGCTGTTATTACTCTGAGGACATTTTCAGGGAAAAAAGAAGTCCAAACAGAATTAGCAATTTTCATAATCAAATTGTTACCTACTTCTTTTGGCATCTACTCTTTGCCAGTCTTTACAGGAGTTTTCCATACATTTAATCTTTATGAGATATATTAGTCTCTTCATTCTACAAATAAGGAAACCTAGTGCTTATAGAGTATTTTTTCTCAAGATCACAAAGCTAGCTAGAAGCTAAGATCTGTTTTGAAGAAATCAGGTATATCTAACCCCAAAGTTTCTTTTACTTCACATTCAAGTAGAAATGGACTTCAGCTGGTTATAAGGTACCATGTGAGTCACTGCAGATACAAAAATCCAGAACCTTCCATTTAACTGAAAAGGCATAACAAGTACATTAAAATGATCATTCAACTTTTAACTTGCCATATTATTTCTTTAAATGATACCTTGTGTACTCACGAGATCCTCACAGCACCTAACAATGATGTTTGCTGAATTTGAAAGGCTACTAGATAACACTTCAGCAGTAACAGGGCTCAGTTTTGTAACAGGCACATTATGGGGAATTGTAGAGTTCAGAGAATGGCAGAAACAAGGGTAACAATTAACAAATATATGGAACCATCAAGAAGAGTAATTCTGAGAATACTTTCTATTAATGAATTCCTTATTTAAATGACAGTCTTAAGTTCTTAATTTTATTAACTGGATATTATTACCTGTATTAAATATTGATTATAAGGAATTTGTGGCTCCTAAAATATTTCATGATCTAAAAAAAATGTCATTCTGAATATCTTATCACCATCATCAAACAGAAACTAATAAAACAATACTATGTTCATCCGTATCTATGATGATTAATTTTGTCAACTTGTCCAAACTTGACCGGGCTATGGTACCCAGTTGTTTGGTCAGTCTAGATGTTCCCATAAGGTATTCTTTAGATGTGATGAACATTTAAATCAATAAACTTTGAGTAAAGATTACCTTCCACAATGTGGAAGGGTCTCATCCAGTAAACTGAAGGCCTGAAGAGAATAAATTGAAGTCCCTTTGGATTCAAGAGTGCAACATCAATTCGTTCCTGGGTCTCCAGCCTGCCAGCCTGCTAGAGTTTCCACACAATTATATGAGCCAGTTCTTTAAAATCAACCTCTCACCTCCCTCTCTCCTTCTCTCCCTCTCCCTCCCTTTTTTTCTATACATATTTCCTATTTCTTCTTTTCTCTGGAGAACCCTAACACTGGATCCATATTTTCAAATCAAATTTACATATCATATATGGAAAAGTAAATGCCAAGGAGGAGCCAAGATGGCAAAGCAGCATGGAAGTTCTCAGCTTCTCTAGTCCCTGAAATGCAGCTAGATTAGCACCAAACCATTTTACACACCTAGAAAATTGATGTGAGGGTTAGCACAACAATCTGCATAACTTGAGCCACAAAGCTAGAGAGGTACGCAGCGCATACCAATGGAATAAAGATAGTCTCTTCAGAAAATGGTGCTGGGAAAACTGGACAGCAACATGCAGAAGAATGAACCTGGACCACTTTCTTACACCATACACAAAAATAAACTCGAAATGGATGAAAGACCTAAACGTAAGACAGGAAGCCATCAAAATCCTAGCAGAGAAAGCAGGCAAAAACCTCTTTGACCTTGGCCACAGGAACTTCTTACTCAACATGTCTACAGAGGCAAGGGAAATAAAAGCAAAAATGAACTACTGGGACCTCATCAAGATAATAACCATCTGCACAGTTAAGGAAACAATCAGCAAAACCAAAAGGCAACTGACAGAATGGGAGAAGATATTTGCAACTGACATATCAGATAAAGGGTTAATATCCAAAATCTATAAGAAACTTATCAAACTCAACACCCAAAAAACAAATAATCCAGTAAAGAAATGGGCAAAAGACATGAATAGACACTTCTCCACAAAAGACATCCAGATGGCCAACAGACACATGAAAAAATGCTCAACATCACTCATCATCAGGGAAATAAAAATCAAAAGCACAATGAGATACCACCTCACACCTGTCAGAATGGCTAACAGGAACAACTCAGGCAACAACAGATGTTGGCAAGGATGCAGAGAAAGAGGATCTCTTTTGAACTGCTGGGGGGAATGCAAACTGGTGCAGCCACTCTAGAAAACAGTATGGAGGTTCCTCGGAAAATTAAAAATAGAACTACTCTACGACCCAGCAATTGCACTATTAGGTATTTATCCAAAGGATAGAGGTGTGATGTTTTGAAGGGGCACATGCACCCCAATGTTTATAGCAGCGCTACTGACAATAGCCAAAGTACAGAAAGAGCCCAAATGTCCACCGCCAGATGAATGGATAAAGACATGGTGTGTATGTATATGTGTGTGTGTGTGTGTGTGTGTATACATATACACAATGGGGTGGTGTATATATAAATTTATTTATTTATTTATTTATTTATTTATTTATTTATTTATATATTCATATATACACACAAATAGACACAATGGAGTATTATTCGGAAATCAAGAAGAATGAAATCCTGCCATTTCCAACAATGTGGATGGAATTAGAGTGTATTATACTAAGTGGAATTAGAGAAAGACAAATATCATATGACCAGTCATATGTGGAATTTAGAACACAAAACAGATGAACATAAGGGAAGAGAAACAAAAATAATATAAAACCAGGGAGGGGGACAAAACATAAGAGATTCTTTTTTTAAATTTTATTAATGTTTATTTTTTGAGAGAGAGGACACAAGCAGAGGAGGTGCAGAGAGAGAGGCGAAGACACAGAATTTGAAGCAGGCTCTAGGCTCTGAGCTGTTAGCACAGAGCCCAACACGGGGCTCAAACCACAGACTGAAAGATCACGGCCTGAGCCAAAGTCAGGTGCTTAACCAACCAAGCCACCCAGGTGCCCCTAAGAGACTCTTAAACACAGAGAACAAACTGAGGCTTGCTGGAGGGGTTGTGGGTGAGGGCAAGGGCTAAAAGGGCAAGGGGCATTAAGGAAAATACTTGTTGGGATAAGTACTGGGTGTTACATGTATGGGATGAATCAATGGATTCTACTCCTGAAATCATTATTGCACTATACGCTAACTAACTTGGATGTAAATTTAAAACCAAATATATTTTTTTAAATGGTTACAATAGGGGATGCCTGGCTGGCTCATTTGGAAGAGCATGTGACTCAATCTCAGGGCTGTGAGTTCATACCCCATGTTGGGTGTGGAGATTACTAAAAAATAAACAAACTTAAAAAAAAAAAAAAGTACATGCCCCAGTGACCCTATCTGATTTGCTTCTATTTTTAGGACCATTATACAGTTGTCAATAAATGATTACTGCCTGAGCCCATGATTTAGTGTCTAAATCAAACAAATAGAATAAACTATTACCTTTAGCTGGACGAATGGAAAATGCCATTCCTCTTTCTGTGTTTACTGGTTGCCATTCAAATTTGGCAAAATAATTCTGATGGTTATACAAACCAACTGTCCCCATAAAACATGTTTTCAGCGAGAAGCCGTGTGGTCTCAAAACTAGCTCTTTAGAAGATAGCTCCAGTTCTACTGGCATGACAACGGCCATCACTAGGATATGCCCACCAGGTATATTGTTCACTGTAAAGGTGAATGACCTGTAACACAGCAAAAGCATCCAAACTGAACTGATAATAGCTATTTGCAATTACAGAATTCAGTTACATGCAAAAATGCATATATTATTAACATCTGCAATTAATCCTTAGTAAACAATACATCAAAATATTTACGGTAGGCTGTCACTGAAATATCAATCTACAAATCCTATAAACTGGTGCATGTATAGTTTCTATGTTTGAGGACCAAATGTAACATATGCTACAATTACTGAAGCAATTAAATAGATATTCTACACAAGGACACTTTAATTCTGGCATATAGAAATTAAAAAATAAATCCTACTTCCAAAATTTTCCAATGGTGGGAGATTCAAATACCATTGAAATGTAAGTACTAGCTGTAGGTGGAATCACATATGAAAACTGGTTGGTTTTCTGAAGTTCTTTCAAATTAATATCTAGCTGGATCAAAATATGCATAGGTAGCATATTAACAACATGCAGTAGACGAGTATTTGTGGAGTTCACGCAAATATCACCAAAATTAAGGACAGAGGGCCCTGAAAAAATGAAAAGTTATTAGGTTTAGTGTTGGCAAATGTATTCAGTTATTTTTTTTAAAGTCTTCATACTGTATTTTCATCAATTAATTTATAAAAAATGATACTTAGAAAATTATTTATTGCAATATCAGAAGTTACTAACCAAGATTTTTATCTAAATGTCCATAATTTGGTGTTTGGAGATTATTGGTTAAAATTAAATATATCCTAATTATGTGACAAATTATATAGAAAAATTATTAACATTCATTATAACTCATCTTGGTACATGAATTTACACTGTAACACCTTCTCCACTTCCATCAATACATTTATGTTCATTTATCCAGAATTTAGAGAAATGGGTAATTTTCCCACTAATTAGTACTTTTAAATGACAAAAGTTTTTATATCATAACAATTTTAATAATTATAAGTCTGAGTCTACTTTTAACACCTCGATTTAATCATAACTGATACACAATAACCTGTATGCATTTAAAGTGTGGAATTTCCTAGGTGTTGACATATGTATATAGCTGTGAAACCATCACCACAATGAAGAGAATGAACATCCATCACTCCAAAGTTTGCTTGTGCCCTTTTATATTCTCTCCCTTCCATCATCCTCAGTACTTCCCCCTTCCCAGACACCCACTCATCTGCTTTATGCCACTGTGTATCAGTTTGCATGTTCTAGAGTTTATGAGAGGAATAATATAACATTGGCAGCTTTTCTCTGATTTCTTTCACTCTGCAAATTCCCTGGAGATTCATTCAAGTTGTTTTAAGTGTCAATAGTCCATTCCTTTATATTACTAAATGGTAGTCCATCACAGGTGAACGTTTGTCTCTTCACCTGTTAAATAACACCTGGATTGTTTCCAGGTACTGGCTATTATAATTAAAGCTGCTAAAACATTTGGGCACCTGGGTGGCTTAGTCGATTAAGTGTCCAACTCTTGATTTAGGCACAGGTCGTCATTTCATGGCTCATGAGATTGAGCCTCATGTAGGGCTCTGCACTAACAGCGCAGAGCCTACTTGGGATTCTCTGTCTCTGCCCCTTCCCAGTGCGCGCACTCTCTCTCTCTCGCTCTCTCTCTCTCTCTCTCTCAACCTTTTTTTTAAAAAGCTGCTAAAACATTTGTCCACAAGTATTTGTTTGGACACATGATTTCATTTCTTTTGGACAAATATCTAGGAGTGGAATGCATGGATCATATGGTAAATGTATGTATAAATGTGTAACAAACTGCCCGTTTTCAAGTGGTTAATTTTCCATTCCACTAGCAATGTATATCACTGGCAACAACTGAAATGGTGAGCTTTGGGTTTGCTTTTTTTTTTTTTTTTTTTAATGTAGCCATTCTAATAGATTTACAGTCATATCTCACTGTGGTTTTATACTGTTTCCCCAACAACTAACAATGCTGTGCATCTTTCCATGTGCTTATTTCTCATTTGTATATCTTCACTGATGAATTATTTGTTCAAATCCCTTTGCCCATATTTTAATCCAGTCATTTGTTTTCTTAATATTGAATCTCCAAAGTTTTATACACATTCTTGTTGCAATTCCTTCATGAGATACATAATTTACAAATAATTTTCTCTCAGCCTGTCTTGTTTTTATCCTCTCATTAGTTGCTTTTGAGGAGCACAAACACTGAAGTTTGATCAACTCCAATTTATTTATTTGTTCTTTTGTTCTTTTTTTATCCATTTGTTCTTTTATGGATTGAGGAGTTTGGTTTATGTCATATCTAAGACACTTTGCTTTCCTCATCATCACAGATATTGTTTTTTCCCTATGCTTCCTTTTTTAAGGAAGGAAGCAAATGGCCTGCAATCTATTATTTAAGAAAATAATATATAACACACACAACATACAAACTATGTGTTAATCAACTGTTTATATTATCAGTAAGGCTTCTGGTCAACAGTAGGTTATTAGTAGTTAACTTGTGGGGGAGTCAAAAGTTACAGGCCAATTTTTCGACCATGTGGTAGGGGGGTTATCAGCACCACTAACCTCCATGTTGTTCAAAGGTCAACTGTGTATTGAACTGAAAGAAAGTGAAAACATACAAGAATATGTGAGATATAGCCAAAGTATTATTTAGTGAGAAATGTGTAACACTGGGGCATCTGGGTGTCTTGGTGGCTCAGTCGATTAAGCATCTGACTTCGGCTCAGGTCCTGATCGCACGGTTCATGAGTCCAAGCCCAGTGTCTGGCTCTATGCTGACAGCTCAGAGCCTAGAGCCTGCTTCGGATTCTCTGTCTCCCTCTGTCTCTGCCCCTTCCCTGCTCATGGTCTGTCTCCATCTCTCTCAAAAAAATAAATAAAACATCAAAAAAAATTTAAATTAAAAAAAAAGAAATATACATCACTAAATTATATTAGGAAAAAAGGGTATAAATCAACAATTTAAGTTTCTACCTCAAGAAGTTAGAAAAAAAAAGAGCAATCCAAATAAAAGATACAAAGCAAATAGAAGGAAATGCCAAATATAAGAAGTCATTAAAATTAAAAACAGAAAACTACAGAGAAAAATCAATGAAACCAAACGCAGGTTCTTAATGACCAATAAAACTGATAAACCTCTACTGAGACTTAAAAGGAAAATAACAAGAAAAACATCAATTCTCAATATTAAGAAGAGAGGCTATATCACTACTGATGTTTCCAACGCAGACATTAAAAAGATAATTTAGGAATGCTTTAAACAATTCTATGCACATAAAGGGGATCGATTCCTGGAAAGCCACAAACTACCAAAAGTCTCCTAAAATGGTGTAGATGATGTGAATCGTCCTACAACTATTAAAGAAAATGAATTTGTAATTAAACATCCTCTGTAAATGAACTCTCCATTCCCAGATGGTTTCTCTGAAGAACTCTTTTAAAGAACAATATAATTCTACACAATCTCATTCAGAATATAGGAAAGGAATGAACACTTTCTGAGAAAACAAAGATAGTAAAAAAAAAAACTTTTAAAAAAAGGAAAATTGCAGACCAATAATACGTTTTATGAAAACAGATACAAAATTCTAGATTCTGATTTAACAATACCGTGAGGTAGACATAAAAGAAGTTGGGGAAGAATCTAAGACAGAAATACTGTACAGAAAAATACAGGTTGTGAAAGAGGAATGTAAAGAGAAAGTGACACAGAAAGTGTGGCTAGAGAAACCTAATTTCAAATCCACTCCTTTCCACTAAATATTGAGCAATCTGATCAAGGTTTACCAGCTCTCTGGGCTTCACTTTACTCATCTCTAAAATGGAAATAAAAGCAATTACCTTATAAGTTGCTTACATCATTTAAAGGATTAAATAAGACCATGTTTGTACACTGTTCAACATAATGCCTGGCCTATAATATGTATTAATAAATCATTAACTAAAAACCAAAGTGACTGGTCATTTGCTGATGAAGCAAACAATACTTTGCATAATGTCCGACTTAACCCGGACTTTATAACAGTGTTCACTAACTGTCTCAATTAATCTCCAAATCCTCTATTGTACCTCTTGACAATCACTTTAATTTTTAAAAATATAAATATTGAGCAAAACTTTCTGACACTGTAATCTCCTTTGATAGTTCCAGTCCCTGTTCTGTGCACAGGCTCAAAAAACCCCTTTAAGGTATAAAAATGAGAGTGATACAAAATTCCCACCATCACAGTTGCTGACCTTGTAAACTCACACAGGGACCCTGTCCCCAGAGAGAGGGTCATTATTAAAATACTTAGGGGCACCTGGGTGGCTCAGTTGATTAAGCGTCTAACTCTTGATTTCAGCTCAGGTCATGATCTCATGGTTCTCGAATTCGAGCCCCACATCAGGTTCTGCACTGATGGGGTAGAGCCTGATTGGGATTCTGTTTCCCTCTGTCTTTGTCCCTCCCCTGCTTGCGTGCTCGCTCGCTCGCTCTCTCTCTCTCTCTCTCTCTCTCTCAAGACAAATGAAAATAAACATAAAAATAAAATAAAATAAAATAAAATAAAATAATAAAATAACTTAGGACACCAGGTAAAGAAGGGAGAGAAGCTGGTGGAGGAGTTGTAGAGGAGACACTAGACACTGCCCTCTAACTTTGCTCCTTTTGAATTTTTATAGATTTGCTTATCTGATTAGTCAGTCACCAATTTGGAAGACACAGAGTATTTACCACACAATAAAGAAAGGCAAGTTCCTGGGACTATAGAGCCTAGTACCTATCACATGCCCGGCACAAAAGAAAGGCCCGGTAAATGCTGTATGACCTGAACTGAACTCCACATGCAACCCCAGACAGGCAATGAACTAAAGAGTTCCTAGTCTGTCATGCCAAAGTGCCTCACTGCCACTGTGTGGCAGGGAGGTTTAGCTCCAGTTACAGCACTGATCCTATTTCCCATTCAGAATCTCAGTGAATGGTGACAGATGCCAACTCTTTTTACCAGTCCATGTCACCTGCTTTCCCCAGAGCCAGATCCCACTTGGGGCATTTCCCATAGTCCTCACTGATCTGAGGACTTGGCCACTGATCAGCCATACATAATAAGCTATCACCACCCAGATATTTACTCACTTCCCATTGTGTTGCCTCTGGCCTTGTACCTCTTTGGACATCACCTTTAGTCTGGATAATTTAAGAACTGGTATTTGGTGTTTTGTGTAGTGGGTTCTCCTTAAAGGGAGAATCAGCAAATCCATGTCAATTAAATCATTCTCTGCCCACATCTCCCTCAGAGCCACCCTAACCCTGCCTAGAATGAAATGAAAACTTCCTCTTCAGACTAGTACATATATTTTTATGTACATACTCTAAAGGTACAGTATCAAAGTGTAGAACTGTCGTAAGGACAGACATGCAGATCAATGGAACAGAACTGAGAGTCCAGAAATAAACCCTGACATATATGGTTAATTGATTTTAGACAAAGGTGCCAAGGTAATTCAATGATGAATGATAGTATTTTCAACAAATGGTGCTGGGGCAATTACATATCCACATACAGCAATATGAATTTAGACTCTTAACTTACTACCTAAAAACTCAAAGGGAATTGTAGACCATAAATACAAGATCTAAAAGTACAAACATTTTAGAAGAAAACAAGAAAAAATATTTGTGACATTGAGTTAGGTACAGATTTCTTGGGCATAAAATCAAAAGCATGATCTAGAAAAGAAAAAAACTGTAATAAATTTTTTTTAAAAAATCGATAAATTCAATATCATTTAAGTAAAAACTTCTGTGTGTTAAGGACCACTATTTAAAAAATTAAAAAAGGGGGCACCTGGGTGGCTCAGTTGGTTAAGCATCCGACTTCAGCTCAGGTCATGATTTTGTGGTTTGTGAGTTCGAGTCCCACATCAGGCTCTGAGCTGACAGCTCAGAGCCTGGAGCCTGCTTCAGATTCTGTGTCTCCCTCTCTCTCTCTCCCCCTCCCTCGCTCACAGTCTGTGTGTCTCTCTCTCTCAAAAATAAACATTAAAAAAATTTTTAATAAACAAATAAGTAAATAAATAAAAATAAACAACAAAACCAAGCCACAGACTTTGGAAATCATGTATCTGATAAAGGACTTAAGTCCAGAATATATAAACAATTGTTACAAATCTATAATAAGAAGGCAAATATTCAAATTAAAAACTGGGCTAAGAATTTGAAAGACATTTCTCCAAAGGAAATATACATTTATGTCTATTTAAATGCATGAAAATGTACTCATCATCTTAGTCACGAGGAAAATGCAAATCAAAACCACAGTGAGAACATTTCACATCACAAGGATAACTATAGCCAAAAAGAAAATAACAACTGCTGGTGAGAATGTGGAGTAAATATAACCCTCATGCATTGTTGGTGGGATTGTAACTTGGTGCACTTTGAAAAGTTTTTGGTAGTTTCTTGAAATGATTGACATAAATTTACCATACAACTCAGCAATTCCACTCCTAGGAATCTAACCACAAGAAATGAAAACATACATTCACTCAAAGAATTATATGTGAACGTTTATAGCAACATTATTCACAACAGCCTCAGACCAGAAACAACGTGTGTCCATCAACTGGTAAATGGATAAACAAAATGTGGTACTCCGGTAAAATGAAATGCTATTTACATATAAAAAGGAGGCGCCCCTGGGTGGCTCAGTTAAGCATCAGACTTCAGCTCAGGTCATGATTCCATGGTTGGTGGGTTTGAGGCCTGCATCGGGCTCTGTGCTGACAGCTCAGAGCCTGAAGCCTGCTTCGAAATCTGTGTCTCCCTCTGTCTCTGCCCCTCCCCAGCTCACACTCTGTGTCTCTTGCAAATAAATAAATAAATAAATGTTAAAAATTTTTTAAAGATATAAAAAGGAACATTTATACCTATTTATACCTATTGGATGAACCTGAAAAGTAGTATGCTAAGTAAAAGCAGCCACATAAGAGAGAATACATATTGTTATGATTCCTTTTATATGAAATGTTCAGAATAGGAAATCTATAGTGAGAGAAAATTGATTAATGGTTGCCTGGAGCTATGGCTGCAAATTGGGACTAAGTACATATGGTCCTGAGGGTGATGGCAGCATTCTAAAATTGAATTATGGTGATGGTTGCATAATCCCATAAATTTACTAAGGTTCATTGACTTGCATACTTAAAACAGGTCAATTTTATGGAATATAAGTTATACGTCATTAAGCCTGTTAAAAAACAAAGGATTAGTAGGTTTTTACAGATTCTTACCAACAATTACTTGATGAATTTGCTTTGGTGTCAAAATTAAGCTGCAGTCATGTTTTTCATGGGGTGTGGATGGGTCTGATTTAAGTCCTTTGAGAACCTGTGGAAAACCATTACTCCAAAATTAATTTTCAATATTAACAAAAGGTATTTTAGGAATTCTCATGGCTTCATGAAATTAAAATATCACACATGCCTTTGTTTTCAGAGCCTTTGTCTCCTTGGATGCTATATTCCTAGTATTTAGCAACTGGTTACGTCTGATCCGACGCCGTGCTGCAGATAATTCCTCTTCTATTTCCGTTTCTGAGAGCGAAGGTGACTTTAGACCTGATGCTGGCTGTAATCCTATGTCTGTATTGTTATATGAATCCATACATTCCCTACTGAAATCATAATAATAACTAATTGAAGCCAAGTGTTTTAGAAAATACAATAGCAAATCCAAACATTCCCCATATTGCATGCTTTTGCTGCCCCACTCAGAACCACTTAAGCAGAATGATGCGCTAATCTGCATAAAATTGTCCTTTGCTGACAAGACCCCATTCTTAAACATCTCACCAAGGAAATAGCGCCCACCCCACCACACCCTAAGACAGCTCACAAGAAATGGCTGAAATGGAGCACAAAAGACGAGGCCCTTTGGTTCAATGTAGGAACAACTATATGGTATAATTTCTGCTTCAAGAGACCTTAGGCATCAGGCTGAGTGTAAGCCTTATTTGAAACACATCATCTCTCAGTTCTCTTACCTGTCCTATTTTGCTTTCCTTATCTTGTTTCTCCTTGTTTCTGGGGAAACCCAACCTAAAACATTCCCAAACCAAAAGTAAGGAAGGAAATAACTGCAGAAAAAGTAGTTCAATGTTTTGCTATTTTCATATATGTAAAGGTCACTTAAATCACTGAAAAGAAACTAAGGAATAAAGAAAAAAAATTCTGTCTCTTCAGGCACCCCAATCTGTTCCATACTGTTTGAAGTAAACTTTACCTCTCTGCCTGTTTCTGCATGCGCACATTTCTTAAATGTTTAATATATCTTTCATAATAGTTTTCATGTTCTTGCTTTCCAATTCTTTCCAATTTAGTGTACGCAAAATCAGGATCCACATAGTTATATCTTGGAATCTTTGTGAAAATCGTCCTACAAGATGAACAAGTTATGTTAATATTTATATATTTGCACTTAATCTATCAGCATTTATTGAGTGTCTCCTATGCCAGGGGCTAAGCACAAAATGGTGAATAGGGCAGATTCTACTCCTTTCCCTCATATCCTCTTATATAGCAAGATATTATTACACAAAGAAATAGAATAATATCTAACTTTCTTCCCAACCCAATTAGAAAAGCACTCCAAAAGGTCACTAGGATACAATGGTGTCTACCTTAAAACCACTCTTGAGGAATTAGTCAAACAGGCAATTTGAAGACTTTTAGATTTACACATGGGACTAGATCTGAATTTGACTAGTGTTTCCTAAGAGTTAATTACTTTTACATGATTATGATCAAAATTAGAAAAAAATATATGTAATAATAAATCCTTTTATTAGACACATTTTTTAAAAAATCTCAGAGCTTGGGGACGCCTGGGTGGCTCAGTCAGTTAAGCATCTGACTTCGGCTCAGGTCATGATCTCACGGTTCGTGAGTTTGAGCCCCACATTCAGCTCTGTGCTGATGGCTCAGAGCCCGGAGCCTGCTTCAGATTCTGTGTCTCCCTCTCCCTCTGTCCCTCCCTTGCTCACGCTCTCTCTCTCTCTCTCTCTCTCTCTCTCAAGAATAAACATAAAACATTTTTTTAAAACATAAAAATAAAATCTCAGAGCTTATGTAATAACCATCAATGAACCATAGAGAGAAACCAATTCATAAATTAATCACAACTACTTTATGTCTCATGTTCACTCATCTAAATTCACGTTCTTCCTTTCACCCACCATATATTTTCTATAAATACAAAAATTACAATTATTCACATCTTCTGGCCGTGGGCTGCCTCAATTCTCATCAAATTGTATTAATTATTAAGATTCTCACCCTCAATAATTAACTCAAGTATGAACTTATTAGTCATAGAGCCCAATGAAATTTAACATTTCTCCATGTTTTCAACATGTCCTCTATGGTTACAGTAAGATAACTTTAACTGAATGAGAGTCTTTAAGAGAGTTAGACAACGAGAGGGAAATAAACGCTTTGCTATTCAAAGATAGTTGTTGAAAATACTCCCCAGAACCAAAGCAATCTTGAGAAGAACAAAGCTGGAGTCATCACAATTCCAGATATAAAGATACACTACAAAACTGTAGCCACCAAGACAGTATGGTCCTGGCACAAAAAAAGACACATAGATCAATGGGAAAAACAGAGAGGCCAAAGATAAATCCATACTTAATATAGTCACTTAATCTTCTACAAAGGAAGCAAGAACATACAATGAGGAAAAGACAGCCTCTTCAATAAACGGTGCTGGGAAAACTGGACAGCTACCAGCAAAAGAATGAAAACGGACCACTTTCTTACACCATACACAAAAATAAACTCAAAATGGATTAAAGACATAAATGTGAGACTTGAAGCCTAAAAGTCCTAAAAGAAAACATAGGCGGTAATCTCCTTGATATTAGCCTTAGTAATATTTTTCAGGATATATCTCCTCAAGCAAGGGAAACAAAAGCAAAATTAACTATTTGACTACACCAAACTAAAAAGCTTTTGCACAATGAAGGAAACCATCAACAAAATGTAAAAGCAACATACTGAAAGAGAGAAGATATTTGCAAACAATATATGCAATGAATGGTTAATATCCAAAATATATAAAGAACTCATACAAGTCAACACCAAAACAAAAACAAAAAAAGGAAACAAACAAACAAAACAAGTAATCCAATAATCCAATTTAAAAATGAACAGAGGACAGGAATACACATTTTTCCAAAGAAGACATATAGATGGCCAACAGGCTCATGAAAATGTGCTCAACTCCACTAATCATCATGGAAATAAAAAACAAAACCACAATGAGATATCACCTTACACAAGTCAGGATGGCTAGTATTAAAAAGACAAGGGATAACACGTGTTGATGAGGTTGTAGAAAAAAGGTAACCCTCCTACATTGTTGGTTTGAATGTAAATTAGTACAGCCACTGTGGAAAACAGCATGGAAGTTTCTCAAAAAATTAAAAATAGAAATACCATAAAACCCAGTAATTCCACTTCTGGGTATTTACCCAAAGAAAACAAAAGCACTAATTCAGAAAGGTACATGGACCCCTATGTTTATTGCAACATTATTTACTATATAGTAAAGATATGGAAGCAGCCCAAGGGCCCATCAAATGATGAATGGACAAAGTAGATATGGTATACATATACTGCAGAATATTATTCAGTGATAAAAAAAGAATGAAATCTTACCATTTGCAACAACATGGATGGAGCTAGAGAGTATAATGCTAAGCAACATAAATCAGAGAAAGACAAATACAGTATGATTTCACTCATATATAGAATTTAAGAAATGAAACAAGCAAAGGGGAAAAAACAGACTGAGACAAATCAAGAAAGAAACACTTGCAGCACCTGCGTGGCTCAGTTGGTTAAGCATCTGACTCTCGATTTCATCTCAGGTCATGATCTTGTGGTCATGAGACTGAGCCCTGTATCAAGTTCCATGTTGGGTCCTTAAGATTCTCTCTCCCTCTCCCTCTGCCCCCTCCCCACTCACACTCACACACTCTCTCTCAAAAACAAACAAAATAAAAAACCAAACAGACTCTTAGACAACAATCTGATGGTTATCAGAAGGGAGATGGGTAGAGGGATGAGTTAAATATGTGATAGGGATTAAGGAGTGCACAGGTTGTGAATAGCACCTGGTGAGGTATGGAATTGCTAATCACTATCCTGTACACCTAAAACTAACATAACACTACATGTTAACTAACTGAAATTAAAAACTTTAAAAAAAAGGATAAGCTTCATGAAATACCTCTTTAGCTTTTAGTAGGTGATATTTTTTAAGTGCAAAATAGAGGGGACAAAATTATTATGCAAATAAAACACTGTTCTTCATTTATTTATTAAAAAATATTTACTAGTGCCTACTATAATGCCTGACACTCTTCTAAACACAGGACATACTATAGTAAACAGAAGTTAGACAAAAGTTCCTGACTTTTTTTTTTCTTGTCAAAAATCATTAAAGAAATGCAGTAAGAAATAAAATAGCAATTACAGTTACCAATAATTTTTTTTTAATGTGTATGTATTTTGAGAGACAGCATGAGCACAAGCAGGGGAGGAACAAAGACAGAGAGAGAGAGAGAGAGAGAGAGAGAGAGAGAGAGAGAGAGAGAATGAATCCCAAGCAGTTTCCACACTGCCAGCAGAGAGCTCGAGGAGGGGCTTGATCCCACAAACTGTGAGAACCAGAGCCAAAATCAAAAGTCAGGCACTTAACAAAATGAGCCACCAGGTGCTCCTGTTACCAATAATTTAATACATCATTAAATTTCATTACTTAAAATTACTAATTGCTAACCAGAAAATAACTAAATTTTGCATTTCTATTAGTATGGAAAAGAGTAACCTGAGAAAAATAATTTTGGCCATGATATAAATAGGAAATGCTTAGTCTTCTTCAAAAAAATATCTGGCATTTTTAGAACAAATGATTAAGACTGATTTAGAAACAAAATATTAATATTACATTAACATGTCTATACAAATATATTTGTGTAAGCATAGGAAAGGACTGAAAAGAATACATTAAAAAAAAGTGTTTCCAACAAATACTTCTGTATGGGATGGAGTGCAATGAGTCAGAGGGAGGGATCAGTTTTCCTTTATTATACTACATAATTACTTAAAATGGAGTCTGAGCAATTTTTACACTCCTTTGTTTCAGGGTATCTGTCAAACAAAAAAGAGCGAGAGAAAGGCTGGTATGGATAAAATCTGTAAAATGAAATAATAAAGACCGGCTGTATAAAAACCCAGAATCTTCCAATTGTGGATAATAAAACAATTATGGCCTAAAATCAAATGATATTGCAAGAAAATGGCTGTAAAATTAAGTGAGCTTAATGACTTACCAAAGGTAAAGAGACAAGCAGAGAAAACCCAGGGATATTATCAAGTTTAGATAGTCTATAGTAGCATACAAGCAGGCAGAAAAGAAACTCATTTCAATCTTACAGGTGTAAAAACCAGGATGCCTGGGTTTCTTCTAAGCACTTGGAAGGCAGTAATTTCTTTGAGGTTTGGTGTGGGGAGTAAGCTTAGAAATTCCCTGGGCTTGCACCAATGGGTTAACAAGGCATAAACAATTACAAAGCCATAGGATGCTCACACCCAAGTTTGGGTAAACAAGATTAGGCGAATAACAATAGAGAAGGGGGGCTAAGGCCCCCAGAATAAAGCGGGGGGGGGGAGGGGGCAAAGGTCCCCAAAATGGGGGGGGAGGCAAGGGCCCCAATACAAACGTATATGAGATAAGCAAGATTAGGTATTCAGGGTGAAAGTGCCCCCCAATTTAGTACTATAGCAGAAAGCTGCTTTCACAGGAAGGACCAAATTAGGTAAACAGGTAAATAGGGCTATAGACTGCTGCCATTGGAGTGACCCAAAGAGGAGCTGATTAGCAGAAGAAAAGGTGCCTTGTTAACCCTGAGGTTATATGCTCTGTCTTATCCCCTAGGCTAGCTAAGATAAACAGACAGAGTCTCCTGTCTGCTGTTAACAACCATCTGCCCATCTGCCCAGCACCAGGATTTTGGTTTATATTGACCCAAGCCCCTAACACCGTGTATCTTCAAAATCCCCTTTCCCTCATGCCCATGAGTTAATGTTCACAAATTTATTGTCTCTTTCTGCACGCCCATGATGTCTGTAAACCTTCTAATCTTAATAAATACAGAGCAAGAACCCTTATTCAGGGCTCTTGTCTTTTCCCGGATATTAGCCATCTCTTGCTTTTAATCCTGTGTCTGCTCTCTTGCTGGTCAAGAAAGTACTTTAGACTTAGAGTCTATAACAGTTTGAATGGATTTATATTAAGGTTTAACATCACTTTTGATCCTCATTATTGAGGTTTTAGTTCAATTTGGGGAAGGTTATGGGAAATGTGACTTTGAGGGGAACAAAGAGGATGATGATGACGATTATGATGTTTACTTTTATCTTAGAGAAATTGAAGCTGTCAACCATACTTAATGAATAGGACTACTATAAGAACTTGATACATTTTTTAAAGTGATTATTTCAATAGAAACAGCATATTTTAATAATCATCTGGCAAACCATTCACTTCCTGTCAAGCACACAGTAGAGGTGACAAGAGGTTAGACGAAGCAAATACAGTAGCATTCAATAACCATCTCCTCCAAAGTAAAACAAAAAAAGGACAAAGAAAATAAAATTTTATTACTATTATTATTATTGTCATCATTAGTTTGTTACAGCAGGATCTGCTAAGACCTACATATCACATTGGTAATTGTGCCTTTCAAAATTTCAGGTTTTTAATACAGCATGTTACCTGAAATGCTTATCCTGGTCTCCAGACCTGATACTTGCAGCTCGATCATTGGGAAAAGCTATCAGTGCATCCTTCGGTGACTCTTTACTTAGGTGATGATTGTGAAGGTGTGTCATGGTTGATTGAAGCATTGCAACAGGCGCACAGTCCTTGTATTTTGGCAAGTCTCTGACCACAAACTGTCCCGTTGGATTACTGACCAAAGGGGATATACCTTTTATAGAATTGGATATTAAGTTAAATATTTTTTTTTAATTTCAGCTGTCCGAATAATTTCCATGTATTAATAGACTATACCATTGATTCTACCTTAAAATGAAGTCCCTAAACAAAGAAACACATTCAAAGAAATTCAAATAATTCATTAAAAAGTTTTTTAATGTTTATTTTTTTTGAGAGAGAGAGAGAGAGAGTGCGTGAGCAGGGTCAGAGAGAGGGAGACAGAGAATCCAAAGCAGGCTGCAGGCTCTGTATCGTCAGCACAGAGCTCGATGCAGGGCTTCAACTCACGAACTGTGAGATCATGACCTGAGCTGAAGCCAGACACTTAACCTAGTGGGCCACCCAAGCGCCCCTACAAATAACCATTTAACAAATGAACCTACACAAAACAATTCTGAAATATAATGCATGCATAAAAAATAAAACATAGTAACTTGAAGGAATGCATTAGCCCATATGACACAAGTTTTCATAGATTACAGAGAGCTGAATATCAGTAATTTCATATGGCTCAAAGTATAAAAGATAATTGAGGATTACATGAAACAGCAGCAACGCAAAAATCCAAGGAGTGGTCAAAATTAGTTTATATTATATTACAGACTCAAAAGAAAACATAGAACATGAAAAACATTAAAATATGTAAATTTTATAGATCACTAAACCCGTACTATCACAATTGCAATCCTCAAAATGGCAACATGAGCAAATGTTGGGGACATGTTAGAAATGCAAATTTGGGGGTTCTAACAAAGACCTATTTAACAATCATTTCTGGGATGTAGGACAGTGGTACCTATTTTAAGAAGGTTTATTTTAGGGGCGCCTGGGTGGCGCAGTCGGTTAAGCGTCTGACTTCAGCCAGGTCACGATCTCGCGGTCCGTGAGTTCGAGCCCCGCGTCAGGCTCTGGGCTGATGGCTCAGAGCCTGGAGCCTGTTTCCGATTCTGTGTCTCCCTCTCTCTCTGCCCCTCCCCCGCTCATGCTCTGTCTCTCTCTGTCCCAAAAAATAAATAAACGTTGAAGAAGGTTTATTTTAAGAAGGTTTAATCACATTTAAGAAGACTGCTTCCAGGTGATTTTGATGCATTCAAAGGTAAGAACCACAAGATTAGATTACATGTGATATAGATAGCTAAGCAGTAAGTGTATTAAGATAATCCATATAACCTTCATTTAACAAAAAAGGTAAGGGTCAATAATAGCTTACCAGGATTAACTTTCATCACAACTTTCTTGGTGGAAGGTTTGCAGACACTCTTGAAATATAAATATATTTGATGAAAAGGTTTCAGAGATGTAGACTGAAAATTTTCATCTGCCACTGAGCCAATAATCTCTATCAATTGCTTCACTTTAAAGACTCCTACTTGATGTGGAATGAATGAACATATCACATTCTAAAAAAAGAAAAAGTAGTCAATTGCTATAGACTAAATGTCTGTGAACCCCCAAAACTCCTACGTTTAAGGCTAATACTCAGTGTGATGGAATTAGGAGATTAGGGCCTTTGAGAAGGGATTAGGTCATAGTGCTCTTACAAAAGAGGCCCCACAAAGCTCCCTAGACCCTTCTACCATGTAAGAATACAACAAGAAGTCTACAACCAGGAAGAGGATCCTCACCCAACTGTGCTGGTGCCCTGATCTAGGACTCCTAGCCTCCAGAAAGGTGAGAAATAAATTTCTGTTGTTTATAAACCATACAATCTATGGCATTTTGTTATATCAGTCCAAATGGATTCTAAAAAATAATATTATACTGTTGGAAAAAGTAAAAAGCAAATAAAAAAAACTTTATAAAATTTTACGGAGAGCTAGTTCATCACCGTGACATGAAAGTGGCTTAGAAATTCAATATACGGCATTGACAAACATTTAAGATATATATTATTGGAAAATTCTTTGAGAAATTATTCAGAATGATAGTATTGAAGCGCTTGAAGGATAGCAAATTAAGGATCTCCAAATACCCCCTCCTCCACAAACAGGAAGAGACCACTGGAATAATTGTCAAATCAACTTTACCCAAATTTAAAAATTACCTAAAAGCTTATAAAAAATCCCAGAAGTATTTATTTAAGAAAAAAATAGCTGAATTTCTGAAAGCATAACAGGCTTCATGGCATTTTTAGACACTGTGATCCGATGCTCCTATTCCCAGTTTTGTGCTGTCTTTGAAAATAGCCTTGCAACTATGGCAGCTGTGAAAACCATTAGCCGAGTAGACAGGAGGGAAAAGAACAGATTTGGAGCTCTCCAAAAGCCCCACCACCAGAGAATTGTCCCTCTATGTCCAGTCTAGAAGCTAGCCAAAAAGCCTATTATAAGGGTATAATTTTCATTGACCTGGTTCAGAGCTCATTCCTTGTGAACAATTCTCTCCACTGAACCCCCTTCTCCTCCCGGCCCATCAAAAGATCCTCAGCAGGGCACTTGGGTGGCTCAGTTGGTTAAGCAATTAAGCATCTGACTTTGGCGCAGGTCCTGATCTCATGGTTCATGAGTTTGAGCCCCACATGGGCTCTGTGCTGACAGCTCAGAGCCTGAAGCCTGCTTCGGATTCTGTGTCTCCCTCTCTCTCTCTGACCCTCTCCCACTCATGCACGCACTCTGTCTCTCTCTCTCTCTCTGTCTCTCAAAAATAAGCAAACATTAAAATTTTTTTTTTACAAAATCAGCAGCAATTGTTAATCACAGCTAATAAGAGGAAAATAAGAGGCAAAACAAAACAAAAAAGGAAAAAGAAAGGAAAAGAGAAACAAAAAACGAAAACATTCAGAAGGCATTTGAAAAGCTCTGACACATTCCTGGGAATCTAGATGACGGTTTACATGCCCAGGAAAGATTTGAGAAAGCTCCAATTTCTCACTTTTGCCTCACTTTGAGATGTTGTACAAGAAGGAATTAAAGGCCAAAAAGAGTTGTAAACTACCTGACAGAACAGTAAAGATTTGCCCCACCCAATACACTTACACAAAAGCTCTTAGCAAAGGCTGTGAGACTTACTGATTCAGGGAATTTAAGAGAAGCTCTGCCCAATCATTCACTGACCCCAAAATTAACTGAGAAGATCCTTGATTGGCTACACATAACAAAGAAAACAACCTTTACGGACTCAGTCTAAAAAAAAGCACTAAAGACAAAGAACAACAGAAACAAATAGCAATGACACATCTTGGGGGTATCTGATTTCCAGAGTTGCCAAATACTATCGTTTAAAATGCCCAGTTTTCAACAAAAAATTACAGGGCATGAAAAGAAATAGGAAAGTATAGCCAATACACAGAAAAACTCCAATCAATAGAAACTGCCTTGACGAAACTCAAATGTTAAACTTACCAAAGAGGATAAGTTGACTATTATAAATATGCTCAACTAATGGAAAATATGTCTAAAGATATAAGGAACAAGCGGGAATACATCAAACAAAGCCTTCTGCACAGCAAAGGAAACCATCCACAAAATGAAAAGGCAACCTAGGGGATGGGAGAAAATATCACTCATTAATCACCATCACTCAACATCACTAATCATCAGGGAATTGCAAATCAAAACCACAATGAGGTACCATGTCACACCCGAGAATGGGTATTATCAAAAAAAACAAGAAATAGAAATAACAAGTGTTGGCAAGGATGTAGAGAAAAGGGAACCCTCCTGTACTGTTGGTAGGAATGTAAAATGATGCAACTACTATGGAAAACAGGATGGAGTTCTTCAATCGATCAAAAATAGAACTACCATACAACCCAGCATTTCCACTTCTGGGTATTCATCCAAAGAAAATAAAAACATTAATTCAAAACACTCAAAACACTAACTCATTGCAGCATTAGTTACAAGAACCAAGACATTGAAACAACCTGACCGTCCACCAAAGGATGAAGAGATAAAGAAAATACAGTACACGTATACAACAGAATATTATTTGCCAATAAAATAAGAACAAAATCTTGCTATTTTTGACAACATGGATGTACTTTGAGGGCATTATGCTAAGTGAAATAAGTCAGACACAGAAAAACAAATACCATATGAACTGACTCACATGTGGAATCTAAACACAAAAAACAAACAAAAAACCAAACTCACACATACACAGTACAGACTGGTGGTTGCAAGGGCAAGGGGAGGAGGATGGGCAAAATAGATGAAGGGGGTTAAAGGGTACAAATTTCCAGTCATAAAATTAATAAAGCGGGGGAACCTGGGAAGATGGCGGTGTAGGAGGCCGCTGGGCTCACCGCGCATCCTAATCACTTAGATTCCACCTACACCTGCCTGAATAACCCAGAAAACCGCCAGAAGACTAGCAGAACGGAGTCTCCACAGCCAAGCACAGACGAGAGGCCCACGGAAGAGGGTAGGAAGGGCAGAGAGGCGGTGCGCACTCCAAGGACTGGCAGGAGGGAGCCGGGGCAGAGCCCCCGAATGTGGCTTGCAAAAGCAGAGGGGCCAGACAGAGTGTGTTCCAACAGCAAGCGGGACTTGACATCCGGGAGGTCATAACTTAACAGCTCTGCTCAGAAAGCGGGAAGGCTGGAGGACAAAGGGAGGGAGAGCTGTTGAGCCCTGGACGACAGAGCTCAGCTTGGCGGGGAACAAAGGTGCTTGCCACCGCCATCTCCCTCGCCCATCCCCCAGCCAAAATCCAAAAGGGAACCAGTTCCTGCCAGGGAACTTGCTTGTACCTCACAAACACCCAACACTGTACTTTTGCTGATCCATCCCTCTGGCGGGTCTGACTCCCTCAGCGGATCTCCCAAACAAAAGCGAGCTGAGCCTGGCCCTCCCACCCTTGTGCACCTTGCAGATCCACACCAGCTCATATGCCAGATCCCCAGCACCACAAGCCCGGCAGTGTGCAAGTAGCCCAGACGGGCCACACTACCCCACAGTGAATCCTGACCCTAGGAGAAGGGAAGAGAAGACACACACCAGTCTGACTGTGGCCCCAGCAGTGGGCTGGGGGGAGACATCAGGTCTGATTGCAGCCCCGCCCACAAACGCAAGTTATTCAAGACAGCACAGGGGAAGTGCCCCACAGTCCTGCAACACTCCAGGGACTATCCAAAATGATGAAATGGAAGAATTCGCCTCAGAAAAACGTCCACGAAATAACAACAGCTAACGAACTGATCAAAAAGGATTTAAACAATATAACAGAAAGTGAATTTAGAATAATAGTCATAAAATTAATCGCTGGGCTTGAAAACAGGATAAAGGACAGCAGAGAAGCTCTTGTTACAGAGATCAAGGGATTAAGGAACAGTCAGGAGGAGCTAAAAAATGCTATCAATGAGTTGCAAAATAAAATGGAGACAACTACGGCTTGGATTGAAGAGGCAGAGGAGAGAATAGGTGAACTAGAAGATAAAATTATGGAAAAAGAAGAAGCTGAGAAAAAGATTTAAAAAATCCAGGAGTATGAGGGGAAACATAGAGAACTAAGTGATGCACTAAAGAGAAATAATCTACGCATACTTGGTATTCCAGAGGAGGAAGAGAGAGGGAAAGGTGCTGAAGGTGTACTTGAAGAAATCATAGCTGAGAACTTCCCTGATCTGGGGAAGGAAAAAGGCATTGAAATCCAAGAGGCACAGAGAACTCCCTTCAGACGTAACTTGAATAGATCTTCTGCATGACATATCATAATGAAACTGGCAAAATACAAGGATAAAGAGAAAATTCTGAAAGCAGCTAGGGATAAAGGTGCTCTAACATATAAAGGGAGACCAATAAGACTCGTGACCGATCTCTCTACTGAAACTTGGCAGGCCAGAAACGAATGGCAGGAGATCTTTATGTGAAGAACAGAAAAAATATGCAGCCAAGAATCCTTTATCCAGCAAGTCTGTCATTTAGAATAGAAGGAGAGATAAAGGTCTTCCCAAACAAACAAAAAATGAAGGAATTTGTCACCACTAAACCAGCCCTACAAGAGATCCTAAGGGGGATCCTGTGAGACAAAGTACCAGAGACATCGCTACAAGCATGAAACCTACGGACAGCACAATGACTCTAAACCCGTATCTCTCTATAATAACACTGAATGTAAATGGACTAAATGCACCAACCAAAAGACATAGGGTATCAGAATGGATAAAACAACAAGACCCATCTATTTGCTGTCTACAAGAGACTCATTTTAGACCTGAGGACACCTTCAGATTGAGAGTGAGGGGATGGAGAACTATTTATCATGCTACTGGAAGTGAAAAGAAAGCTGGAGTAGCCATACTTCTATCAGACAAACTAGACTTTAAATTAAAGGCTGTAACAAGAGATGAAGAAGGGCATTATATAATAATCACAGGGTCTATCCATCAGGAAGAGCTAACGATTACAAATGTCTATGCGCCGAATAAAGGAGCCCCCAAATATATAAAACAATTACTCACAAACATAAGCAACCTTATTGATAAGAATGTGGTAATTGCAAGGGACTTTAACACTCCACTTACAGCAATGGATAGATCATCTAGACACACGGTCAATAAAGAAACAAGGGACATTGGATCAGATGGACTTGACAGATATATTGAGAACTCTGCATCCCAAAGCAATAGAACATACTTTTTTCTCGAGTGCACATGGAACATCCTCCAAGATAGATCACATACTGGGTCACAAAACAGCCCTTCATAAGTATACAAGAATTGAAATCATACCATGCATACTTTCAGACCATAATGCTATGAAGCTTGAAATCAACCAAGGAAAACGTCTGGAAAACCTCCAAAAGCATGGAGGTTAAAGAACACCCTACTAAAGAATGAATGGGTCAACCAGGCAATTAGAAATTAAAAAATACATGGAAACAAACAACAATGAAAATACAACAATCCAAACGCTTTGGGATGCAGCGAAGGCAGTCCTGAGAGGAAAATACTTTGCAATCCAGGCCTATCTCAAGAAACAAGAAAAATCCCAAATACAAAATCTAACAGCACACCTACAGGAAATAGAAGCAGAACAGCAAAGACAGCCTAAATCCAGCAGAAGAGAAATAAAAAAGATCAGAGCAGAAATAAACAATATAGAATCTAAAAAAACTGTAGAGCAGATCAACGAAACCAAGAGTTGGTTTTTTGAAAAAATACACAAAATTGATAAACCTCTAGCCAGGCTTCTCAAAAAGAAAAGGGAGATGACCCAAATAGATAAAATCATGAATGAAAATGGAATTATTACATCCAATCCCTCAGCAATACAAGCAATTATCAGGGAATACTATGAAAAATTATATGCCAACAAACTGGACAACCTGGAAGAAATGGACAAATTCCTAAACACCCACACACTTCCAAAACTCAATCAGGAGGAAATAGAAAGCGTCAACAGACCCATAACCAGAGAAGAAACTGAATCAGTCATCAAAAATCTCCCAACAAATAAGAGTCCAGGACCAGTTGGCTTCCCAGGGGAGTTCTACCAGACGTTTAAAGCAGAGATAATACCTATCCTTCTCAAGCTATTCCAAAACATAGAAAGGGAAGGAAAACTCCCAGACTCATTCTATGAAGCCAGTATTACTTTGATTCCTAAACCAGACAGAGACCCAGTAAAAAAAGAGAACTACAGGCCAATATCCCTGATGAATATGGATGCAAAAATTCTCAATAAGATACTAGCAAATCGAATTCAACAGCATATAAAAAGAATTATTCACCATGATCAAGCCAGATTCATTCTGGGATGCAGGGCTGGTTCAACATTCGCAAATCAATCAATGTGAAACATCACATGAATAAAAGAAAAGATAAGAACCATATGATCCTGTCAATCGATGCAGAAAAGGCCTTTGACAAAATTCAGCAACTTTCTTAATAAAAACCCTCGAGAAAGTCGGGATAGAAGGAACATACTTAAAGATCATAAAAGCCATTTATGAAAAGCCCACAGCTAATATCATCGTCAATGGGGAAAAACTGAGAGCTTCCCCCTGAGATCAGGAACACGACAGGGATGTCCACTCTCACCGCTGTTGTTTAACATAGTGTTGGAAGTTCTAGCATCAGCAATCAGACAACAAAAGGAAATCAAAGGCATCAAAATTGGAAAGATGAAGTTAAGCTTTCACTTTTTGCAGATGACATGATATTATACATGGAAAATCCGATAAACTCCACCAGAAGTCTGTTAGAACTGATACATGAATTCAGCAAAGTTGCAGGATACAAAATCAATGTACAGAAATCAGTTGCATTCTTATACACTAATAATGAAGCAACAGAAAGACAAATAAAGAAACTGATCCCATTCACAATTGCACCAAGAAGCATAAAATACCAGGAATAAATCTAACCAAAGATGTACAAGATCTGTATGCTGAAAACTATAGAAAGCTTATGAAGGAAATTGAAGAAGATACAAAGAAATGGAAAAACATTCCATGCTCATGGGTTGGAAGAATAAATATTGTCAAAATGTCAATACTACCCAAAGCTATCTACACATTCAATGCAATCCCAATCAAAATTGCACCAGCATTCTTCTCGAAACTAGAACAAGCAATCCTAAATTTCCTATGGAACCACAAAAGGCCCCGAATAGCCAAAGTAATTTTGAAGAAGACCAAAGCAGGAGGCATCAGAATCCCAGACTTTAGCCTCTGCTACAAAGCTGTAATCAAGACAGCATGGTATTGGCACAAAAACAGACACATAGACCAATGGAATAGAATAGAAACCCCAGAACTAGACCCACCAAAGTATGGCCAACTCATCTTTGACAAAGCAGGAAAGAAGATCCAATGGAAAAAAGACAGTCTCTTTAACAAATGGTGCTGGGAGAACTGGACAGCAACATGCAGAAGATTGAAACTAGACCACTTTCTCACACCATTCACAAAAACAAACTCAAAATGGATAAAGGACCTGAATGTGAGACAGGAAACCATCAAAACCCTAGAGGAGAAAGCAGGAAAAGACCTCTCTGACTTCAGCCGCAGCAATGTCTTACTTGACACATCCCCAAAGGAAAGGGAATTCAAAGCAAAAATGAACTACTGGGACCTCATGCAGATACAAAGCTTCTGCACAGCAAAGGAAACAACCAACAAAACTAAAAAGCAACCAACGGAATGGGAAAAGATATTTGCAAATGACATATCGGACAAAGGGCTAGTCTCCAAAATCTATAAAGAGCTCACCAAACTCCACACCCGAAAAACCAATAATCCAATGAAGAAATGGGCAGAAAACATGAATAGACACTTCTCTAAAGAAGACATCCGGATGGCCAACAGGCACATGAAAAGATGCTCAACGTCGCTCCTCATCAGGGAAATACAAATCAAAACCACACTCAGATATCACCTCACGCCCGTCAGAGTGGCCAAAATGAACAAATCAGGAGACTATAGATGCTGGCGAGGATGTGGAGAAATGGGAACCCTCTTGCACTGTTGGTGGAAATCCAAACTGGTGCAGCCACTCTGGGAAACAGTGTGGAGGTTCCTCAGAAAATTAAAAATAGACCTACCCTATGACCCAGCAGTAGCACTGCTAGGAATTTACCCAAGGGATACAGGAGTACTGATGCATAGGGGCACTTGTACCCCAATGTTTATAGCAGCACTCTCAACAATAGCCAAATTATGGAAAGAGCCTAAATGTCCATCAATTGATGAATGGATAAAGAAATTGTGGTTTATATACACAATGGAGTACTACATGGCAATGAGAAAGAATGAAATATGGCCCTTTGTAGCAACGTGGATGGAACTGGAGAGTGCAATGCTAAGTGAAATAAGCCATACAGGGAAAGACAGATACCATATGTTTTAACTCTTACGTGGATCCTGAGAAACTTAACAGGAACCCATGGGGGAGGGGAAGGAAAAAAAAAAAGAGGTTAGAGTGGAAGAGAGCCAAAGCATAAGAGACTCTTAAAAAGTGAGAACTGAGGGTTGATGGGGGGTGGGAGGGAGGGGAGGGTGGGTGATGGGTATTGAGGAGGGCACCTTTTGGGATGAGCACTGGGTGTTGTATGGAAATCAATTTGACAATAAACTTCATATATTGAAAAAAAACAAAAAAAACAAAAAAAATTAATAAATCATGAGGATATAATGTACAGCATGGTGAGTATAGTTAATACCGTATCACATATTTGAAAGTTGCTACAAGAGTAAATCTGAAAAGTTCTTATCACAAGAAAAAAAATTATGTTACAATATATGGTGATGGATGATAGACTTATTATGGTGATCATTTTATAATATATACAAATGTCATTACGTTGTACACCTGAAACTAAGATTATATATCAATTATATCTCAATTAAAAAAATTTTAGAAAAGGCATGAAAACATCTCACAAAATAGAAACTATCAATAAAGTATATAAATTATTAAAAAGAACAAATAAAGGGAAGGAAATATGGGAAACTCACAAATATCTAGAAGTTAAACAATACACCCCTAAGTAACCAATGGGTCGAAGAAATCTCAGGGGAAGTTAGAGAATACTTTGATTCTGAGATACCTGGACAACTATATGTAAAAGAACAAATCTGGACCCCTAAATAAACCTATATACAACTCAAAATGGATAACACATTTAAATGCATAAGCCAAATTTCTTAGAGGAAAACACAGGAACAAATCTTAATGACCTTGGATACTGTATAACTACCAAGATAGGATACTCAAAGCACAAATGGCAAAAAGAAAAACAAAGATAAATTGGACTTAATCAAGCTTCAAAACTTTTGTACTTCAAAGGACAAAAAAGGAAAGTGAGAAAACAACCCATAGAAAGGGAGAAAATATTTGCAATTTACATATCTGACAAAGGACTTGTATCCAGAATACATAAAGAACTTTTGCAATTCAACAACAAAAGGATAAATATTCCAATTAAAATGGATAAAGAATATTGTGTTAGTTTCCTATTGTTACAATAACAAATTACAAACAACTCTGTGGGCTAAAACTGCTCAACTTATCTTCTACTTCTACAGGTCAGAAGTCTAACACAAATCTCCATGGGCCAAAACTAAGATTTCAGCAGGACAGTGTTCATTTCTGAAGGCTCTAGTGGAAAATCTATTTCTTTATCTTTTCCTACCTTCTAGATAGAGGCCATCACATTCCCTGGCTCATCACCTTTCCCTTCCATTGTCAAAGCCAGCAATGGACATGCAAATATTTTTCACATCATATCACTGACACTTTTAATGCCTCCTATTTCCACTTTTAAGTACCCCTGTGACTATACTGGGTCCACACAAACAATCCAAGATAACCTCCCCATTTTAGAGTCAACTGATTATCAACATTACTTCCAATTAAAACCTAAATCCTCCTTTTGCCATGGAACACCACATATTCACAAATCCTACAGATTAGGATAGGGACATTTTTAGGTGGACATTATTCTGACTATCAGAGACGTGAATAAACATTTCTGTAAAGAAGACATACAAATGCAAAATAAGCATATGAAAAAACATTCATCATTAGTCACTGGGGAAATGTAAATGAAAACTGAAATAAGCCACTTGGGCCCATCAGGATGGATATAACCAATAAGAAGGATATTAACAAGTATGGGCAAAGGTGTGGAGGTATTAGAACATTAGAATACATATTCTTTACTGGTAAGAGTTGTGAAATGGTGCAATTTCTTTGGAAAATAGTATGATAGCTTCTCAAAAAGTTAAACAGAGTTATCATGATTCAACAATTTCACTCACTAGTATATACTGAAGAGCACTGAAAACCTGTCCATATGAATTTCTAGATTTTTTTTTCTATTTCTTTAAAGAATGCAGTTGGGATTTGGACAAGGTTTATAATAAACTTGTAGATCACTTTGGGTAGTATAGATGTTTAAAATATTAATTCTCCTAAACCATGGAGATGGTTCTTCTCCACCTGTGATGTTCTTTTCTGTATCTGTGTCTTAATTCCCTTCAACAAATTTTCATAATTTTCAGTGTGTATCTCTTTCAGCTCTCTGGTTAAATTTACTCCTAGCATTTTATTCTTTTTGCTCCTAATGTAAACATGAAAGGTTCTGAATAGCTAATGCAATTTTGAACAAAACAAACAAAGCTGGACATATCACACTTCCTGATTTCAAACTACATTACAAAGGCACAGTTATCAAAACAGTATGGTATTGGCATGAAAAAAGACATATAAACATATGAACAGAATAGAGAGCCCACAAATAAATCCATGCATTTAGAGTCAACCAGACTACAACAAAACTGCCAAGAACACACAGCAGAAAAAAGACAGTCTCCTTAATACACAGTGCTGGAAAAACTGGATATCCACATGCAGAAGAATAATGGATTATTATTCAACCTTTAAAAAGATGGAAACCCTGGGGCACTAGGTGGCTTAGTCAGTTAAGCATCTGACTTCAGCTCAGGTCATGATCTCATGGTTCATGGGTTCAAGCCCCTCATCAGGCTCCATGCTGACAGCTCAGAGCCTGGAGCCTGCTACAAGTTCTGTGTCTCCCTGGCTCCCTCTGTCTCTCCCCCACTTGCACTCTCTGTCTCTCTCTCAAAAATAAATAAATGTTAAAAATTTTTAATTAATAAATAAATAAAAAGAAGGAAATCCTGACATTTGTGAAAACACGGATGAACTTAGAGAACATTATATTAAGTGAAATAACCCAGACACAGAAAGACAAATACTGCCTGATCTCACTTATCTGCGGAATCTAAAATAGTTAAACTGATAGAAGCAGAGTACAAGGTGGTTACCAGGGGTGGGAGGGAACAGGAAATAAGAAGATGTTGGCCAAAGGGTACAAAGTCTTAGTTCTGCAAAATAAGCAAGTTCTGGAGATGGTGACTCTAGTTAACAATACTATATTGTATACTTGAAATTCACTAAAAGGGTAGATCTAAGTGTCCTCACCATAGAAAAGAATTCATAACAATATGAGATGACTAATATGTTAATTAGCTTGATTGTGGTGACTGTTTCTCATTGTATACATATATCAAACATCCAGTTGTATACTTTAAACATATACAATTCCTATTTGTCACTTATAACTCAATAAAACTACCGACAAAAATGGTGAGCATAAAATTGGGGAAGGGTAGGCAAATATAAAACGCGTATTTACTGCCACATCCCTTCAGAACACTTCAATCTACACTAAAACTTTTAAATGTTTCCTTTGGTTTAATTACATACTTTGTTTCTATAGTAAAAAAACAATACACACATACACAGGAAAATCTGTCCATACAAAAACTTGTACACATGCACAAAAAAAACAAACGTGTACATGAATGTATATAGCAGCATTATTTCTACAGCCATAAGGTGGAAACAATTCATATGCCCATAAACTGATGAATAGGTAAAGAAAAGGTAGTATATCCATACAATGGAATATAATTTGGCCAATAAAAGGAATGAGGTACTGATACATACTTCAACAGTGATGCAACTTGAAAATATAATGCTGAATCAAAGAAACCAAGCACAAAGTCCTTATATTGTATGATTATATTTACATACAATGTCAAAAACAGGGAAATTGATGGACCTAGAAAACAGATTCACGGTTGCCACGGGCTGAGGAATGAGAAGAAGTTTGTGCTATTGGATACAGGGTTTCTTCTTGGGGTGACGAGAATGTAGTACAATTAGTGCTAATGGTTGCACAACTCTGGAATTATACTAAATACCACGGAACTGTACATTTTAAATGTGTGAATTTTATGGTATGTGAATTATATTTTAATAAGCTACTATTTTAAAAAGAATAATCTTGGGGCGCCCGGGTGACTCAGTGTGTTAAGTGTCCAACTCGGTTTCAGCTCAGGTCATGATCTCGTGATTCATAAAACCAAGCCCCACGTCAGACTGAACTGACAGTGTGGAGCCTGTTTGGGATTCTCTCTCCCTCTCTGTCTGCCCCTTCCACACTCACGCATTCTCTCTCTGTCTCTCTCTCTCTCTCTCTCAAAATAAATAAACTTTTAAAAATAAAATATGGGGCGCCTGGGTGGCTCAGTCGGCTAAGCACCCAACTTCATCTCAGGTCATGATCTCCCAGTTCATCAGTTCGAGCCCCACGTCAGGCTCTGTGCTGACAGCTCAGAGCCTGAAGCCTGATTCAGACTCTGTGTCTCCCTCTTTCTCTGCCCCTCACCTGCTCACACTCTGTCTCTCTCAGTCTCTCAAAACGGAATAAACGTTAAAAATTTTTTTTTAATAAATAAAATAAAATAAGGGCACCTGGGTGGCTCACTTGATTAACCGTCTGACTTTGACTCAGGTCATGATCTCAAGGTTCATGAGTTCAAGCCCCACATTGGGCTCTCTGCTGTCAGCGTGGAGTCCACTTGAGATCCTCTGTTCCTCCCCTGCCGCCCCTCCTCAGCTCATTTTCTCTCTCTCTCAAAATAAATAAGTAAACTTTAAAATAAATACATAAAATAAGAATAATCTTATCACACATCTAAATAATTAAAGGCTATTTGACCGGTCTATGGAAGTCACAATTGTCCAGCAGCGCCCCCACCCTCCACATTTCTTACATTCACTTTTTATTAATTTGAAACTCATGAGTGCTTGAGAAAGCCAAAAACATATAAGTTTAAAAATTATATTAGGAACTTAGCTATCAGACACATTTTAAAAGATGTACATGTCGCTGGAGAAAATAAGCTGAGTTGGTAGATTTAAGAGACTTGAACTAAAGAAAGTCTAGGAAGCAGTTAAAAAGCAAACGTTCTGCATAATGTGGTTAACATCGGTTGTTATTCTATAAAGACTGATTAAATCTATCCAAATTTGGGGGGATGGAAGTGAGTCATTCTAATGAAGCAGGAAGAGTTATAAATATGAGCTGCATGCATTTAAACATGTATACAATAGTTCCTGATTGCAACTGAGAGAAAGCTTCCATCAATAACTTTATGAGCCATATCACAATGCAGTGGAGAAAAGATGGTGACAGAAAAACCCGAACTGAAACTGAAAGCATTCATGCTTGCTACTGTTTAGAGCAAGGCTCCACTCTTTCTGTAAATGGCCAGACAGTAAATATTTTAGGTTTTATGGGCCATACAACTGTAAAAATTAATAAAGGGAAACCTCACTAAAATGGAGTTGGGAGGCCAGAAGGAGGAGCTCTCACGCCCTGACACTAGACTTCAATTACAGGAAGAATCATGGACAGGAAAGAATCATCAGTTACAGGTCCCAACAGGAAAAGATGTACATTGCGTTTCCTATGAGAAATCAACTACCCTAGCAACTCAGCCAAGAGCAAACCGTCATCACTCTGAACTCCTACTTTTCTCCAATGGACTCTCCTTCAAAATAACCACTCCCAACTTCCTCCTTCTCCATAAAATCCTCTCTTTGGTTGTCGGGCTAGCCTATGGGTTTGACTGTAGCTTGTTTGTCTAGAATTACAATTCTCTGCTATTCCCAAATAAACCCAGACATTTTTAAAGTCAACACAGTTCTCTCATACCTATTCAACCTTGCCTTTGAAGTGTGAAAGCAGACAGAGACAACAGACAATAAGAGCAGCTATGTTCCCCTAATAGTTTAATTAAAAATACAGGCAGCAGGCCAGATTTGGCCTGTGGACCATAGTCAGTCAACTGTGGATTAGAGGATAAGGGCAAGAGTTATCTCAGTAGTGAGAAAGACAGAACCTGACCTGGTACTCACTGGTATTCCTCAGAGTTCAACTTGTGGGCTCCACACCAGCAGGAAAAGGCCTAGGTCAATTAAGTATCATCAGTTTCCAGTTTGAAAATTCTACTCAACCTTCAAGGTCAGGCTCATGTTACTATCATAGGAAGACCTTGCTACCTGGCTGGAAGTAAAAACACTGTCCTCTGAGTTTCTAGATCACCTTATTACAGACTTCTTGCAACACATTTTGCATTCTTTTTTTTTTCTTAATGTTTACTTATTTATTTTGAGAGGGAGAATACAAGCAGGGAGGGGTGGAGAGAGAGGAAGAGGGAGGGAGAATCCCAAACAGGCTCCGCAGTGTCCACGCATAGCCCAACATGGGGCTGGATCCCACAAACTGTGAGATCATGACCTGAGCCAAATCAAGAGTTGGACACTTAACCGACGGAGCTACCCAGGCGCCACACATTTTGCATTCTTCTTAAACCATAACTGTTTTTATTTATGTCTTATACTTCCTTAGAACATTAAAAAAATCCTCAGTAGGAAGAGCATTGGAGGAAAGGAGACAGCATCCTTTAATGCGGGACCATGAACCAGCTGCCCTCCACCAAGGCAGGGGGCACCACCACCTGTGTCAGAGCGGGGCTGCCACCACTACCACATGGCCTCTAAGGTTGGCACGCGGCCAGCAGGGATCCAGGAGGAGAGGAAGCAAGTCTACAGCAGATGCAGCCACAGCCACAAGGAGCTGAGCTGTGCATCCTGCATCCTAGTCTGGCCCCACTACACTAAGAGCAGTGCCCATGCAAAACCCACCTCGTGACGCCGCGCAAGGGGATGGTGGGGCTGTGGTGGCTAGATATGCCGGCTGTGGGCCTGCATGAGTCACTCCAGGAGTATATGCACCTGTGCAGAGACCCAAGCCCTGCGCTGGGACCTGCGCTCAGACACCTCCTACCCACCTGATGCTGGCGATGACAAACCTGAGGTGAGCCTGCCCTAACACCGGCCACCCTTCACCGTGCCTCAGGCACATAATGCCCACGACTGGTGGCTACAGGGAGCCTTTCGCATCAGCCTCGGAAAAGTTGGGAGGACGAGGGGCATGCACTCATGCAAAAGGCTCAGAAACCCACCCCTCAGCAAGCAGTCAGACTACAGTGGCTGGTTTCCCCCATACCACCTCACCTCACAGGAGAGCAAGGCCTGGATCCCACATAGCCAAATCTGCCAGCCCCCTCTCTTCTGCCTTGGGTTAACTGTAGCGTGGGCTCTTGTGGCAATGGACTTCCACTTGTCCCCCACGTGTGCATCCCAGCTTGGCCAACCTTCAGTGTAGGGGTGACACCCAAAGCATCTTGCAGTCTTCTCAGCATCTCTGGGATTGGGACAAGTGGCTGGGTCCTACCTCCTTTTTGCTTTTTTCTGCTCTCAGCAGTTACTGGCCCAGGAGCATCCCACCTCTGGTGTCTGGTGTCCACTGTCCTAGACAAAGGCTTCAGGACCTGTGCCCACACCCACCCAAGGCAGGAGGCCAAGGCTTCATGCTGGATATTTCAGTTTTGGGGCCTGCCTCCTGGGGTATAGATAAATAAATATGCCCTCAGTGCCAAAAAATAAAATAAAATAAAAAAGTCCTTAGAGGCAATAACCATGTTTTGTACTGCTTTACATTCCCTACAGTGTCAAATTCTTTTCCTGGCAAGTGAAAGACATTTAACAAATAATTATGGATACTGCATAAGTGCCAACACAGAAGTATTCATAACTAGGCCACAGAAGAGATACAATTTATAATCTTGATGGAACAAAATCAAGTTTTTAATCCTCTACATGTCTTTTTAGCAAATATTAAAATATTCAAAGCATGTGAAAGCATAGAATAATTATCTTACCTGGATACATCCTTCATCAATCTTGCCCCTTTCAGGATCAATTTTAAAATGTGCAGTTTTTTTAAAACGGTACGTCACGGAAAGTGACTTGGATCGATTTTGCATAATACACACCGTCTCTGAACGTTCACCCATAAAACAAGGTGCAAAATTAAGGAAATTTCCAGGATCAAAGTGTAGAACGACAGGAAGTCCTGAGCCCGTCAGTGCTAATTCCACTTTCCGAAATCGATCACCTATAAAAACAATAGCTTTTTAACATAAAAAGTGTTGGGAATCCAGAATATATTTGCTCAGTCCAAATAGTGTCATCTGAAAGACCTGATGAGACATGGGTAGCTCATTCAATCTTCCATTCAACAAAATTACTGAGTGCCTTCTGTATGCCAGGTACTGCTCTAAACCGTGGGGCTACAGCAGTGAATACAATAGACACCGTTCTTGGCTCTCATGGACTTTATATTCTAGTGAGGCAACACTGACAATAACATTTCAGAAAGGAAAAGTGATACGGAGAAAGGTAATGTAGGGTGAAGGGGAGCACAACTTGGCACCCAAAAATATGCCTCTTTGGCATAAGGATTATTTTAAGCTGACTATTTTTAATAGCAGACACACGAAAAGCTCTGAAAACTACAGGGAAGAAACTCTTATCAAAGAAGGCAGACACTTAAATCTGCCTAACAACCATACCCAGCCTTACTGTGATTTATCTGAAAACTTTTATAACTGGCTCCCACACCCCAACATCCTATGTCTTTAGCTGTAGATGATATTTAAAGTGATGGCTTGGGCATTTGGGGGGAGTTACTCAGTTTTCCTGGGTCTCTCCCATGTATACCAGATATATACATGTTATTAAATTTCTGTTATTGCTTTTTTGGTTTTTTTCCCCTCTTACTCTGTCTTTTATTAAGGAAGGTCTCAACCAAGAACCCAGAGGTAGAGGGAAAATTATTTATCCTCTCCTACAAGGGTAAAACAGAGCACAATGTCTTGTGCTGCTCTTTTACACAGTAAAGTCCAAAAGGGCCTCTCTGATAGGGAGACATGTGAGCAAAAATATAAAGGAACTTAGGACAAAATTCATATTGCAAAATCATATTGCAAAAATCAGGAAAAGCATATTGCAGACAACAGAAGAGCACGTACAAAGACTCTAAGGTAGGAATTTGCTTGGCACTTTGCAAAAACCCTAAGAAACCATGTGTGGATGGGTAAGAGTAGTAGAAGAAGAGTGAGAAATAGACAGATTTAACATAGGGTTTTGAGGGAAGAGTTAACAAAATTTGCTGATGAACTGGATATAGAATAGGAAAGTGAACACGCGATAAATGGTTTTGGGCCTGAGCGACTGAAGTGATAAAATGGTCATCTCTTGAGACAAGGAAAGACTGTAGGAGGGACAGGTTATGGGGAAACCAGGAGGGTTTTTCTGGACATGTTAGGTTTGAGATGCCAAGTAGATAACCAAGTGGAAACGTCTGCTAGGTCACTTAATGTATTTACAAGTTTAGAGTAAAGATGGAGGAGGAAGTCTTGGAGGTGTGAGGGGAGAAGGGAAGGTGTGTGATACTGATCTCATATTGTGGGACCCACTAGAGGCTAGTGATTACAGATTAAAAAGTGAAACCTCATGGCATGGTTTTGTGTTTTGCGCCAGCACAATTAGCTTCCCCGGTACTGACCCAGGGTAGGCTAAGAGTTGAATTTAATCAGGTTAGAGGTTTGCCACTCAGTCACTATGGGATATGGGCCAAGAAACTTAAGTGTACAGGGAAAAAGACAATTAAATTAATGGACAAGGGAATATAATCTGGGCAATAACATAAACACGGAGTTTTGAAGACACTAGAGAGAAGGTAGGAACTATACATTGTGGGCTCTAATTGGATGAAAGAACAGGTTTGTAGGGAGAGCACTGTAGCCAGAATCCAAAAGAAGAGTGGGTATTTCTTCAATGATGCTCTTACTAGCCAATCCCAGACTCTAAATTACCGTTAATGCAAACCTAGCATCTCCATCTCCAGCCATTCAAAACCAGATTAACTTGCAAGACTCAAACAAGTCTTCTGTCTATGACAGGCAGACAGAGTTCAAGTCACAAACCATGACACAAGTAGGAGCAGACACGCAACTTCTGTGCTAGGAAAACAGTTGAACCTTGCTCAATGATATCACTCATCCTGACACACAAATCTTCTGGACTCATCTTTCTAGATTCAATCCCTCACCTGTCTCTATCTTTATTTTCTCTTTGATCTGTCTGGCTAAGCTGAACTCCCAAGTCTTGTTCCATTTTTCCTCACTAGAGCCCATCTAATATTGCCTAAGAATATAAAAAGGACAATGCATCTTGACACATAGCCTGCAAGGCATATGCACTCTAGATATCATGTTTATCTAAATGTCATTTAAAAATAATAAAGTCATCTAAATTCTAACTTGGAAAATTTTTATGGAAATGATTCTGAGGTTGACTTCTTTCTTAACATGTCACAAAAGACATTAAGATCCCTTGAATGTTTGCATTTTTGTTCTATTCAGTAATATTTTTATTAAATTGCCTCTACAAATATTATGTAAAAACTTTTAAACAATTTAAACTGTACATATTTGATGCTTATGTTCATTTTGTACTTACTTTTGATGGTTTTATTGTTATCATCTCTCAGAAATCCATCTTTACTTCCCACAGACTCAAATCTCAAAAAAAGAGCATAGTCTTGCCTATGTGAAGGATCGTAATTCTTTTTACCATCAATAATTAGCCTGTAAAAAATTACAATCAATTTTTTTTATTTTTTCTAAAATTTTTTTTTTTCAACGTTTATTTATTTTTGGGACAGAGAGAGACAGAGCATGAACGGGGGAGGGGCAGAGAGAGAGGGAGACACAGAATCGGAAACAGGCTCCAGGCTCTGAGCCATCAGCCCAGAGCCCGACGCGGGGCTCGAACTCCCAGACCGCGAGATCGTGACCTGGCTGAAGTCGGAGGCTTAACCGACTGCGCCACCCAAGCGCCCCACAATCAATTTTTTTAAAATTTTTCTAATGTTTATTTATTTTTGAGAGAGAAAAAGAAACAGAGTGCGAGCATGGGAGGGGCAGAGAGAGAGGGATATGCAGAATCTGAAGCAGGCTCCAGGCTCTGAGCTGTCAGCACAGAGCCTGATGTGGGGCTTGAACTCACAAACTGTGAGATCATGACCTGAGCTGAAGGTGGACACTTAACTGACTGAGCCACCCAGGCGCCCCTACAATCAATTATTTTTAAAGCAAAGATGATACACTCTATTACCTCTCATAAGGGATCAATACAATCCTTAAATCTATGCAAACAGATGAAAAATCAGTAAAGAAAATCTAATTGTGATCCATTTTCCAAAATTACTACCCAGGATATAGAGACCCGCCAAAAGAAGGCCACAAAAATGGAAAGATTCCGAAAATCAGTTCATGACAACATTTGCAAGTCAAAAGTAACTTAAATACACTAAGTTGTCAGGGTCCAGCTGCAATGCCACTTTCTATGTAAAGGATTTTCTTTCCAGGCCGAGTTCATTGCTAATTAAGAACTCTGTTCAATTCTCTACAATAGTCCTTCTTACCCCTGGGTGTAACCGCAAACCTCTGTTCCTTATCTGTCTCCTCCTGTGGTCTAAGCACATATTGCTAGCCACACTGTCCACATTCTTAGAGGAGAACAAGATTTGTAACAGTCAAATCTCATCAGAGGAGGAAAGGAGAGGAAAGAAAAGGAAAGGGAAAGGGAAAGGGAAAGGGAAAGGGAAAGGGAAAGGGAAAGGGAAAGGGAAAGGAAAGGAAAGGAAAGGAAAAGGAAAGGAAAAGGAAAAGGAAAAGGAAAAGGAAAAGGAAAAGGAAAAGGAAAAGGAAAAGGAAAAGGAAAGGAAAAAGACCAAAGTGAGAGATGGATTACTTCATAGACGTAAGTAAACTGTCTTTACTTGCCTTACCTAGAGGTTAGCTTTTTTAGCAGTGGGTACTCAAATATACACACAAAAATAGGCTGACGTGAAATATTACACAGCGATGCAAATAGCACACTAAAAACTTATTTAACGAAGACTTCCAATCATACTCATACCTATGAGTTTATGCTAGACTCTCAAATAAAGTTAACATGCTGCCATGAAAAAAAAACAGAATTTCAAAGATTGTGTATTCAAGAGAATCTTACACACTGACCAAAGAAATCTCCCGCAGGCAGATACAACTCAGAAGGCAATTACAGATCGTACAAATAGAACCAACAATTACTTGATTACCCTCCTTAAATTAAAACACAATTCAGTCCTCCACAATTGATATCAACATCAAGTGACTCTGTGGCCAGAGAGAGAAGTACATTGAACATTGCCTTCTCACAAAGGGAAGCATACAATTGGATCAGTTATTACCACACACGGCAACCACTCAAGTAGAGCTGAAGTTGCTAGTCTATGTTTAAAACAGCATTTCCGAATATATTTTCAAACTAAATAACCAAACCAAGTACACAGAATTATAAAAAAGTAGATACACTGGCAAAAGTACTAAAAGTCTGTATGAATTTCAGCAAACAAGTATGGTTGATTCCAGCAGCTGCTATAGGCTTAATATTCACGCTACTTGGCAAATGTTCTGCTGTGGCAAGAGCATCCTCTTTGGAGGCCCCTGCACATGCGGCGTGCCGCTGGCATCACCTGACTATTCCTACAGGGACAACCAGGTCTTGGTTGCACAGACTCATTTGGAACCATAGTCAAAAACAACACAAAGCTTCCACTCCTACAAGGTCTGGAACAATTCACAATCTAACATGAAATATTTAGAACAAAATTTTTAAATATTGGAAATTATATTAACCATGTTTGAAATGTTTAGAGCCGTAATAAGAAAACACTGATTTGCACATTCTGACAAGTTGGACTCTTACAATCAATGTGATGAACGTCTGATTGATACACTTTCAATTAATAACAAACACCAGAATTGAATTTTTGCTTACTTTGGGCTGAAACAAAATGTAATTATGGTCTTTTGATAAGGTAGCAACCTCCCTTCATTAGGAATACAGGAGATAAAAGTGGTAACATCTATGTTCTTTATTCGGCTTAAGTAAGGGAGATTATTTAAAGCAACATCTGTTCTTTGTTGAATATTAGTACCCTGTAATATAAAATCAGAAATACAAAGAATATTAAGGCAGAACACAAATAAAATATTTCAAGAGGAGATCATCAAATAATTATTGAAATTTTAGTATGGAAGATCAAGAATATGTAGGTCTTTAACATATATAAATTTGACCAAGGCACATTATAAAATTTTAAAACCTGTTAAAAAATTCATGAGAACAGAAATCCCCACAACCAGCTACTAATCTATAAGAAGCACTTGTCTGGTGTACTTCAGATATATATTACTATCAATGTTAGTTTAATTTACAGAATTGTTTGAGGTTATCCTTGAAGACACATGAAAGGGAATCCTATCTATCTGCACATTAAAACATACTTAGAATAATTTAACAGCTTTTTGGTTATTAGTAAGTTCAAAACAATCTGTTTCAAAACATAATGCCCGATCTTCCCCTGTTACACTGTTTACTTACCAGTTCTTCTCCAACTGAATCATCCTGTATTATGGCCACCCAATTTATGGGTTCTGGATTATTATTGTACAGAAGTGCATGTTCAATTTTTGAAGTTCCGAAGAAAACAGAACCAAAGTGTATGCATTCCAACTTCTTGTCACCACTCATGTTTAGCAATTCAATAATCTGCTCAACCACATGAGCTTTGACCCTCAGGAGCATATCTGGACGACCTTGCAAACTTACTCTACAAGATAATAAATTATACATGTATATCTTAAGTAGAATTTTATATACTTAATTTTTCTCCTAAGTATTTGGATCAACAGAAATTTTATAAAATCACATTATAATTAAAATTCAAAGGCTTAAGAGCAGTTCCTTTCACGTACATGCCAGAGAATGTCATGTCCTTCTGTCTGAATCTGCACAGAACGGCATACATACAACCTAATTCATTGTCCCCAAGAAACAAGAGAGTTGGAAAATAATCATATGAATTGACTCCAAAAAAGGACTTACTGCAAGGTCAATATCACCAATTATTTCATAAACACTAGAATTAGATGGGATGATTTAGATGTCCACCTATAGTTCTAGAATTCTGAGATTCTTTTCTAACTCATCCCACTCTCCCAAGTCCAACAGCCAACCTCATCCCCATCCTAATAACCCAATTCTCTATGAAGCAAAGTATGTCAGCAAAATCCCACTTGTTTGCTGAAATGAAGATCCCGCCATAAAGCTTCATTTCCCAGACTGATTTCAATTCCCTTTTGAAACAGCCCACACTTGCACATTTATCCCCCTCTGGCATAAATGCAAGCTTCTTAACTCTCATCCCATCAAATACCTCAAATAACTGACCACTGCACAACCATCACTCAAGTCCTTATCTTACACTACATCTCCATCACGTTGGCGGTGGCTGATACCATCTATGCACATCTCTCCTCCCTTAGCTTCCTTGACGCCATACTTTGCCAGTTTCCTTCTAACTTATTCAGTCTTTATCTTTTCCTTCTCCTAAGACTTGGATATTTTATATATTCCATGAATAATGGTGTCTCTCTCCCACTCTTTTATACTCTATCCTCCTTGTCAAAGTTGTTTTCGACTTCATGCTTCATCTACAATTTATCCACTTAAGCCAATATACCTAGACCAAATTGCTTCTGGGACTCAAGGTAGGTAAATCTAATAGGCGCCATAGGATTCTGCAAAGCAAATTAATTCACACATTTTAAACCTGAACTCAAGATCCCCTCCCACAGACCTGTCCTTCCCCTTACCTTCCCTTTCTATAACCAGTCACTACATCTAGTTAAATCTGCCTCCATAATATTTCTCCAATCTGCACACTTCTCTCCATATGCCTGATTTGTACCTTAGCTGAGGTCTTCATCACTTCCCTTCTGCTGTACTATTACAGTTTCTAGTCAGGCTACCCCTCCACATATGTACTCCCTGATTTGTTGTGTCCACTGTTATCAGCACAACCTTTCTAAATTGCAAACTAATCACCACACTCCCATCTTAAAATCTTCCTGAGATTCCACAGCCTTCACAATAAAACCTAAGCTTCTATCAGGGCTCACAGATGTTTCTCGAACTTTTTTTTGGCTGTGACCTCCAGCAAGACACGTACTTACACTACAAGCACACACACATGTACACACATGCATACACAGGCGCACACACACACACACACCCAAAACAAGTTTTGCAAAACATTTGCCCTTACTATATGACATGCATTCTGCTATTTTCAATTTCACAGTTTTGATACTGGTGGTGACCCATTATAGTGATTGTACATGCCACTAATGGACTGAGACATACAGCATTAAAAAATGCTGTCGTATGAGGTCCTTTACCAGACCCTGCACCATTCTGGTCTCATCTCACATCACTCCTCACCTCCATCTCTGCCTTTACATCGCCTCAGCTCTCTCAGTGTCTAACACCATCTATTCACCTCCAAGATTTCAAGTCTTCTACTTGCTCTGTCTGAAATTACTCTTCTAACCCAACCCCATCACCAATACCCACCGCCCCTATACGTGCACGCACGCACGCACACGTGTGCACGCACACACACACACACACTCAGCTCAGATCACACCACTGCTCTCTGCCTGGCTACTTCCTACTCACCAATACTTCTTTGGGTATGCTATCACATCCTTACTGGAGCCCTTTCCTGATCTACTCCTTCACCCCCATAAAATCCAAACCAGGAGCCCCTGTTATGTGTACCCATAGGCCATCCTCTGGCTCTTCCCATTTTTGAGTCTCCCGTGCTTGGCAAACAGTCGAGACTCAATGAACAAATGTTGACTGAAAGAACAAAGAAGCTAACATACATTCAAGACAGTAGGCATATCTGAAGAGTAAAAAAAGGAAAGTATTAAGTACTACATTAGAATTAAGAACCATGGTATACTTACTTTGCCACTTCATTTACAATTCTGGGCTGGTCTGCACACAAATCCACTTTAACAATCACTGATGACTTGGACTCCACAACACCATTACTTGGAAAAATGACAATGGGCAATTGGCCCTGGTATTCTGTTTTAAATGTACCTAAGGAGAACAAGAGCAGATGGTTTACATCTGGATCCATACAGTGTTACATTCACATTCTTAATAAGGGTCAGATATACATTACAGAGTATACAGTCTATCGTGGACCAAGAATCACAGCTTTAATTGTAAGTTTAGTCTCTGGGGTCACCCAACAGATGTGAACTGATTGTTAGGACTCAAGCCTCATTGGTAGTTAAAATATACTGTCTGCTTACAAAGTTCAGACACTTACGGTAAGAATTTTGTATATGTTAGTCTGTATAATCCTCAGAGTGCTTCTGTGATATAGGTTTAATCATTAACTCCATTTTATAAATAAGGAAACAGAAGCTTAGACTGGTTGAATGATTTATCCAAAGACACAAGTATTATGGTAGATTAAACTGCTGACCTCAATTCTTGACCTTTCTCTGCATCTTACCATTACACTACCATGGACAAAATATGTTTTCCTACCCCTTGATGTTGGGCCTGATGATGCGATTCGCTTTGGCCAATAGCATGTGGGTAGAAGGGACAACATGCCATCTCCAATCCCATATGTTCTCTTGCACTTCTACCGTGTAAAGTACTTAAGTAGCTACTGTCCCTATGGCCTGTGCTTCACAATGAGCACATGTGGAGCAGAGCCCCCAGCTGACTCACAGACTTGCAGTAACAGAACATTCCTGACTGCCTAGGTTTGAAGCAGAGCTACCCAGCAGAGCACAGCTTAGATGAGTTGAATTCTAGCCATTCTGCATATAAATAAACAATTAAAAACTAATTGCCTTTTCAAGATACAGAATTATGGGGTGGTTTGTTACATAGCGATAGCTGACTAAGAAACTAATAGAGCTTGGATTTTCACTTGGATGCTTCTGACCTAAGGGCTCACACTCATAGCCATTGTCAGTTGTTGGTGTTGTTGTTTTTAAGATTTGTTTATTTAAGTAATCTCTGCACCCAATGTGGGGCTCGAACTCACAATCCCCAGATCAAGAGTCACATGCTCCACTGACTCAGCCACCCAGGCACCCCATCACTTTTTGATAAATGAATTCATGCAGTTCACACAGGGAAAGAGTAAAAGGAATGTGTTTCTAAGAATCAAATAGCATATGAGAAGGAAGTTACAAATACGTCTTATTCTCTTATTCTGAAAACAGAAACAGTGAATAATTTGTAGTAATGTTTAGTGCGTGTATTAGAGCATGTGGTCCTTGAGATCACACATTATGTCTTCCTCATCTCTGTGGTCCTAGCACTGCACACAGTGCCTAGCACCAAGTGGAGCGCTCAAAATATGCCCAACAAATGAAGTAGCCAGTCATGTTTCCTTAATGTGCAATATAAATATTATACAATATAAACACAAATGAGCATGCTGCTAACATGAACAACTTGGCAAATTCCCAATTTACCAATTTTAAATCACATTTGATGAAATTTTCAAAAATGATTCATTTAGCTTAGGAAAATAAAATATTAGCATCATAAAAGTACTGAAAATATAAGAAAGGGAATAAAACTTTTTTAAGTACAGAGATGATCTGATAGAAAAGGCAAACAAACTCACAGTAACAAAATTTGTTAATCCAGTCACTTCAGACAAGTGCTAAGAACAATCTTTAAGGCTGTTTTTTTTCTGTCGTAAAACAAAAATTTATAAAATTATATCTGTTTCAAATAAATAAGTATTATTGACTCAATTCTCTAGAAAAGGCAAATTATGTGAGTCCAGGTAAGGCTGAGTCAGTGAGATAGTTCCTATATTGTAACCACTTTGATATAATTTGACAAAAGAATTTTAAGTATTTCAAAAGTTTATTTTAGGAACAACCCGAAACTGAAAGAACATTGTTCAGTCTTCTAAATATATTAAAAGAGTGGCTACACAAACACTAATGCGTCTTATATAACTTTAACACCACTAGTAATAATGAAATATTTGACTTTTATTTTTAAAAAACAATAAAAGGACATCAGCTTAAAGGAAGGGTGTCATTGAAGAAAGGATGTTACAAAAGGAATTTCTGTCATCAAATTCTCATTTCTTTTTAGATAGGACCCTGGCTGATGTTCGGAGAATGAACTAGAAGGAGATAAGGGATTTCAGAGAAATCATTTCAGTTGGTTTGATTACTAACCAAAAGATGATGATGGCCTGTTGTAGACAAGTGAGGATGCACCAGAAAAAAGAGGATTACTGAGGTAATTAGGAAGTGAAGAAACAGGATTGAGTAACTGACTAAGGGGGTAGGAGGTGAAAAAAAGGAAGAGGTCAAGGATTTTAACTTTCTGACAGGCCCAAGTACATGGTGGTGACATTTAATTAAGAAAAAGAGATAGAGAGAGAGAGAGAGAAGTTTTGGGGGAAAGGCGAGGAGTTTGGTTTTAGATGTATTAAGTTTGAGAAACCTGAAGGAAATGTAAAGTGTGGGATAGAGCCCAGTGAGGTAACAGGAATGAGAGTGATTGCCTAAGGGAGAGCGTATAGACTGAAGTAACATGTGGGTGGGCCTAAGGCAAACCCTAAGAAACACTCACATTTAAGGAACCCAAAACAAAGGGACAGCAATCCACAAAAGAGAACTGAAGGGAGGCAGTAGGAAGAAAAATAATTCTAACATCAAAATCGAACATTTATTGAACACTTAATATATATCAGAGAGTGTGCTAAGTATTTTATCAATTACCATCCCAATTGTAGGAGGCAGGCACTATGTTTATCTCTACAATGGATGTCCAGGAAGTGTAAATACTTGCCTAGGGCCTCCTAGCCAGTAAATGTTATAAGCAAGATTTGGGCCCTGGAAGACCTCACTCCAGAACCTGAACCTCCATTTTATATAAGCCAGTGAGGAGCCATAGAAGCCAAAGTTTTGGCTTTTGTGTTTTGTTTTGTTTTGTTTTTTCAAGACACCAGGGGCCAACTGTCTGAAATGTTGCTGTTTAAGTCATGTAAAATAAACACTTAGCCTTGTCCACTGATGTGATTTAGGGAAGCATATGGCCTGCGAGGCTACCTACAGCTGGGACTGAGATGACAGTCCTTTGAACAGATCTGTGTTTTTTGAATGAGACTTGCTTTACCTTCTCTAAAGAAGGTGATTAAGTATACATGGTTACCTTGCCTTTATCCTTCCAAAATACTTTTAGAAACTATGAAGTAGATTTTCATGTAAAAGTATTTTTAAGGGGCACCTGGGTGGCGCAGTCGGTTAAGCGTCCGACTTCAGCCAGGTCACGATCTCGCGGTCCGGGAGATCGAGCCCCACATCAGGCTCTGGGCTGATGGCTCAGAGCCTGGAGCCTGTTTCCGATTCTGTGTCTCCCTCTCTCTCTGCCCCTCCCCCGTTCATGCTCTGTCTCTCTCTGTCCCAAAAATAAATAAATGTTGAAAAAAAAAAATTAAAAAAAAAAAAAAGTATTTTTAAGATCAAGCTAGGGCACACAGTCTAGTTTTATAGGATGCTAACCAAAAATCAAGAGTCACATACCCAAGGTCATTGTTATTTCTTATGTATGCTTTTTTTTTTTTTTTTTTTTTTTTAAGGCTTCCTTGGGTCTAAGCGTACCAAGGATAAACCAGTCTCCATGTCTCCAGATGACTGTTTTGGAGACTCTTCAGAATGCTCATAGGAGATTAAGCAGGTTACTTCTAAGTTGAATAACCTTTCATTGAAAGCTTAACAGTTTATTTTTATTTTTATTTTATTTTACTTATTTATTCATTTATTTTTGAGAGCGAGATAGAGAGCACAAGTGAGCGAGGGAGGGGCAGAGAGAAAGGAATAGAGAATCCCACGAGGTGCAGAGATGGAGAGAGAGAGACAGTGTGGAGCCCAGAGTGGGACTTGAGCTCACCTGAAGTGGGGCTCGAACTCACGAACTATGAGATCGAGACCTGAGCCAAAGTCAGATGCTTAAACGACTGAGCCACCCAGACGCCCCTGTTTTTTTATGTACTAAAATGGCAAATCATTTTTTTCTTTTATAATATCCTGGTCAAATTATTTTTAAAGAATTTTTTTATTCAAGTACAGTTGACATACAATTAACGATTCTTTACTCATACTGAGAGATCACTGAACCAAATCAATTACACAAAGGTTTATTGAATGTCTGTGATATACCCAGCATTGTATTATGTAAGAAACTTATACTGCGATTCCATGACATCAGTTTCCAAGAAAACAAACAATATGTGTTGAGAATAAGTAGTGTGTGTTTCTCTGAGTAGTTAAGGAGGATCTCAAGGACCAGTACTGGACTTTGTCCAATTTAGCAAATTTCCTGGTTTACAGATGATGGTAGGCTTTTCTAGACAATAGAGAGTAGAGAGATGATGCTAATGATCAGGGAAAGGGGAAGAGTGGGCATTAAGAGCAACAGAAAGGTCATATAGCTAGGACAAAATAACCCAAGTAAACCTAAAGTTTGAGGAGTTCTAAGGTAGCTGTTCAAACACAGAAATGGTATGTGAAGATCACACTAGGGACTTTAAAGACTGTTCTACATGATACCACGGGAGTAGAAAATGTCTTTGCAAATATTCAAGCTTACTGAGGGGAAAAGGGAAATGATTGCAATTCCACACATGCTAAAATAATAATGCTTTTTCCATGATGTTCTTTAAAAGGTAAAAACTGAGAAACAACAAAACCAAAGAACAGAACATGGAGTTCACCAGCTCACAAAGTACTAATAATAGAGACTTATCTTAAAGACAGAACCACGTCTTCAAAATGAAAAGACAAGCACTAATTTGCACAGTTGGGAGTAAACTTAGCAAATATTCTTATAGAGGGCCAGAAAACAAAATGTATTCAACAATATTTGGCTAAATCCATGGATAATTATTCCATAATGGGCTATAAAAATAAAAAATCATGAAGTTGTTACATGGATCAATAACCCCAGTGTCGCTACCAGAGAGAGAAAACAAAGCTGTACCTACCATGAATCTGCTGAGTGTGGCTTTTTAATGTCCTCTTAAGTATGCATATAAATGTATAAACATTTGATCTTTGACTCTAAAACTATAAAATATTTGTCACAAAAAATCCTTTTTTAAAAACTGTATTAAAATCATCCTTGGTTGCGAAATCTATTTTCTGCCTAAGTGTTTTTCCTCATAAAAATACACTTTTATTCTCATGAATATTTATATACTGTGCCAGTAGGTAATAAGGACTTTATGACACCTTACAGTAACCTGCTACTGTGAATATAAAACATAAAATCAATTTTGCTAATGGTGGAAAAATAATATTCGAGTCAGAGAATGATAAAGTCAACACTAAGAAAATGTGTTTTATTGATAACAATTTGTAAGGTAATAGTATTTAACATTTCATAGTTAGTACTCAATTATAATTTATAGAATGGGGGCGCCTAGGTGGCTCAATCGGTTGAGCATCCGACTTTGGCTCAGGTTATAATCTCGAAGTTCACAAGTTCGAGCCCCTCGTCAGGCTCTGTGCTAACAGCTCAGAGCCTGGAGCCTGCTTTGGATTCTGTATCTCCCTCTCTCTCTGCCCCTCCCCCACTCACACTCTGTTTCTGTCTCAAAGATAAATAAACATTAAAAAAATTTTTTTTAGGGGCGCCTGGGTGGCTCAGTTGGTTGAGCGTCCGACTTCACCTCAGGTCGTGATCTCGTGCTCTGTGAGTTTGAGCCCCACGTCGGGCTCTGTGCTGACAGCGCAGAGCCTGGAGCCTGTTTCAGATTCTGTGTCTCCCTCTCTCTCTCTGACCCTCCCCCATTCATGCTCTGTCTCTCTCTGTCTCAAAAATAAATAAACGTTTAAAAAAATTTTTTTTAATAAAAAATAAAAAAATAAAAAATTTTTAAATATAACTTACAGAATGTAGTATTCACTACAAATAATATGCACACACAAAATATTAATACAATACTAAAAGCCAATGTGGATTACTTTTCTTAAAATGTCTGGGTCTAGATCTGAGGCTTATTTTTATTTATTTTATTAAGTAAAATAATATTAAATATTCTTTTAAGATTTTTTTGTAATTTTTTTTTTTTTTTGAGAGAGAGAGAGAGAGAGAATGAGTGAGGGAGTAGCAGAGAGAGAGGGAGACAGTGAATCCAAAGGAGGCTCCAGGCTCTGGGCTGTCAGCACAAAGCCTGACACAGGGCTCTAACTCACAAACCACAAGATCGTGATGTGAGCTGAAGTCGGACGTTCAAACAAATGAGCCACTCAGGCGCCCTAAATATTAAGATTAAAACCATACATATTCGTTACTTACAGTTTTTATACATAATAAAAATGTACAGTTTGGTGATATTTTATAATAAAGAAAAGGTATGATCAAAACTTTGCAGGATTTGGAATGGACAAGAAAGATTTTTGGAAAATAAATAATAAAAACAAAATTCTCTCAATTATATACCACTACTCTAAAATATAACCAGAGAGTCTAAAGGACCATATAGCCCACAATCACTAGCCATGAGAGGTTCTATCTGTAACACTGGAGTCAGACCACAAACGAATCTAATATTCTACAATCCCACATGCACCAAAAACTTAAACATTTAAAAAATTAAAGCATGGAAAATTGAAACAAGTAACATCCGGTGAGGAACAATGATCAGTTTTATTTGTTTAACCCCAGGAAGAAATCAGTAAAGTGACAAACTGACTTTGTTATTGTTTTTTTTAGTTTATTTAGTTATTTTAAGAGAGAGAAACAGTGCAAGTGGGGGGGGGGGGGGGTTGACAGAGACAGAGAATCCCAAGCAGGCCCCAAGCTGTCTGCACAGAGCCCAAAGCAGGGCTTGAGCTAATAAACTGTGAGATCATGACCTGAGACATAGAGTCAGTTGCTTAACAAACTGAGCCACCCAGGCATCCCCTACCTTTGTTTTAATAATTCTCATTGCTAAAACAGCCACAGAAAATATCCTCACTTAATGTAAAAGAGGTTTGGATTTGAGACCAGTTTTATGTATTCAAGATGCAATCTCATAAAAAAATGCCCTCTCTATGTGGACCTGGTCCTCATGTCAGCAATGGAAGCCTTGCCACCCCAGATCCTTAGTATCTAATGAGGACAATGAAGGGTAAGTGATTTTATACCTACTCTATACCATCAATGAATAGTGTGCATGAACACACACACATACAGACACACAAGCCTTTATGGAAACTCTTAGGTCACAGTAAAAATCTCGAGAAATAATCCCATCTAGAGAAGAGAAAAGCATCTACTCTCTGAACAAAGAGTTAATAAGAGCCTTCTAGGGACCATCATGTGAATTCAAAGTTGAATACGAAAGAGAAAAAAAAAACAAATAGGTATTGAGTGCATATGATAAGTCAAGTGCCACACTAAAACCTTAAGTACATACATAATTAACCATAGTTCATTTTATTAACCACAGTTTATAAATGAGAAATATCAAGTTCAATGTCCTAAAAGATACTTGCCCCAGATGACACAGCTAGTAATGCATTGTGCCCTGATTCTATCTCTGGATGGCTCACTCTAAGGACTATGTCACGCCCTTAACACCATCCTGCCTTCTGTCCACAGGGAGATCACCAGTCACCTGGGAGTCAGGCTGTTAATCAGAATCATAGGGAGATGGATTCATCTTTCCTGAATTATTATCTATCATTTATAGTAATCCTGTTTAAGGGCCTTCAGTTTTGAGCTATTTCAAATGATAGACACCTTACGGGGAGAAGGAACGAATAAGAGAATCCATTAATTATACAAAGTATACATTTCAAATAATACCAACTTATAAATTAACTTATATAACATTAAATTATATATATACATATATATAAATTAATTTATATGACAGAAAGTATTTACCTGGAGCTCTGCCATGATTAATGATATTAATCTCTTTACAATATACTTTGCTATTGGCAACCAATGTGCCAAAATTAACTTCTGACTCAATTTCCAATTGACAGGCTGGAATCAACCTAGGAGAGGAGAAAAGAGGACAACATAATTAACAATTATAACTTCATACTTAAATCTACAGGGGGACATATATAGACACTTTTATAGTAATTCCTTGTAAGACATTTACATTTCCTTAAATGTCTGTTGATGGCATATTTGTCAGTAAAAGGAACTGAAATAAAGACATGAAAACAAGATAATGAGATACATTTTTAACAAAGAGATCAGACTTTATGCATCTAAGGACATAGTACACCCTCTTAAGTACTCACCTTGAAAGGCTACCCACATATCTCAATATTTTTTTGCCACTCAAAACATTTTTGGAATCTCCACCTAAGCCTATAATACATTCTTTGGCCCCTCCTCAGAAAGGGGGGGAATTGATCTTTACAAAGTAAAATAGTTCAGATGATGCCAAATCTGATGAAATAAAAGAAGGTGTTATGCTATAAAATATCATTTGGGGACTAAAACAAGATCTAAGCACAAAAAGATACAATAGATTTTTCACCTGTGTCTCTAACTAAAAGGGCTCACTGTAGCATATCTATAACACATGTTTCCTACACATTTTAAAAATCCACTGTAATTCTATATGCACATCTCACAAGGATACATATATTTTATATATGGAAAATTTATAATTTATTAACAAGTATATTATCTTGTTTGATACTAAAAACTTCATTAAAAGGAAACAAATATTATTATGGCTCCTATGTTATAGATGAAAACCAAACACTTCCAAAGCCTCAATGATTTACCTGAGAAATTATTTGTATATAACATTGGTGAACTTAGCCTTGATTTTGTTAGATTCTAAGTGCATTACCCTTACGAACCTAAAAATGATAACAGTGCCAATAATAAATATAGTAATAACTGATCTCTACTGAGTCCTTAGGTTATGTACCAGACACATGAATTAAGTAATTTACTCCATATAGGATATAACTTCCAAAATATAAATACATACAGACACATGCACAAAGACATAAGTAAGAATACCTGAATAAAACATTCACAAATACTGCTTTATGCACTGGTGGTCTGGGCCTTCTTTCTGAGATGTATGTTTATATGGGAGTGTTTGTGTATTATTGGATATATAGAGACATTCCAGAGATCAGCCAGGACTATCCTGTATATGCTGCTTCTTTAAGGAATACCCATGTTCTTCTCATGAAGACGTTGTAATTTTGTAACAGGAAAAGGGAAGATCAATGACCTCAGTGTACGTAATTGCATTAACAGAGTTTAAAGGATCTAAAAGAGGCACTCATTACACAAACAATATAAGATATGAAGGCGAACATTCGTTCAAACTATTTCTCTAGCTGGGTTCAGAAACGTATCTTAAAAATAATTTCTTGGATACGTTTTTCAATTTGAGCCTTGTCACCTTTTCCTTTTAAGAGCATGGCATCATCTTTAGTCACAATGACCTCTCCAACTTTTCCTAAGTCCTGAGGCTGAACATCTTCAAGATTCAGAGTCAACCATTTTTCTCTGAACACTGCACCACCAGTAGCAATAGCCCTATCTTTAAGCTGGTTCTTTCTATTGTCACCAAAACCTGGAGCTTTGACGGCTACAACCTGAAGACCAACTTTTAGCCTATTCAAAACAAGTGTACTCAGAGCTTCTCCACCGACATCTTCAGCAATTATGACCAAGGGTTTAGGGTGAGCATTGGCAATTTCAAGAACAGGTACAATGGACCAGACACTAGAAATTTTCGTTTCACTCAACAGAACATAGGCATCTTGGAATTCACATTTCTGCCCTTTTGATGTATTAATAAAGTATGGAGAAATATAACATCGATCAAACTTCATGCCTTCAATAATTTTTAATTCATCATTTAGTGTTTTTCCATCCTTTACTGTGATAACACCTTTTCTTCCAACCTTTTTCACTGTATCAGAAATGATGTTGCCAATTTCTTTGTCTCCATTTGTAGAAATGGTAGCAACCTGAGCAATTTCTCCAGGGGTCGTCACAGGTTTAGACTGCTTCTTAAGTTCAGCAATTACAGCATCAACAGCTAACATCACACCTCTCCTGATTTCCACTGAAAAAGTATCCAAGAAATTACTGAACAGTTAGATATCAAAACTAGTGAATATGAAAAGGAAAAACTGAATGAACATCTGGCAAAACTCTCAGATGGAGTAGCTGGGCTGAAGGTTGGTGGCACAAGTGATGTTGAAGTGAATGAAAAGAAAGAGTTACAGATGTCCTCAATGCTACCCGAGCTGCTGTTGAAGAAGGCATTGTTCTGGGAGGGGGTTGTGCTCTGCTTCAGTGCATTCCAGCCTTGGATTCGATAACTCCAACTAATGAAGATGAAAAAATTGGTATATAAATCATTAAGAGAACACTCAAAATTCCTGTAATGACCATTGCTAAGAATGCAGGTGTTGAAGGATCACTGATAGTTGAGAAAATTATGTTGAGTTCCTCAGAAGTTGATTATGATGCTATGCTTGGAGATTTTGTGAATATGGTAGAAAAGGGAATCATTGATCCAACTAAGGTCATAAGAACTGCTTTATTGGATGCTGCTGGCGTGGCCTCTCTGTTAACTACAGCAGAAGTTGTAGTCACCGAAATTCCTAAGGAAGAGAAGGACCCTGGAATGGGTGGAATGGGAGGTGGTATGGGAGGTGGCAATGTTCTAATTCCTAGAATAGCGCTTTACCATTGTTAATGAACTGTGACAGGAAGTTCAAGGCAGTGCTCCTCAAGAATAACTTCAGAGAAGTCAGTTGAAGGAAATGAATGAAGAAAAGCCTGGCTGATGTTCAGGAAAATCACTACAACCATCAGTTACTGGGTTCAGTTGACAACATATAATGGTTTACTGCTGTCATTGTCCATGCCTACAGATAATTTATTTTGTATTTGTGAATAAAAAGACATTTGTACATTCCTGATAACTGAATGCAAGAGCCATGTACCATTGTACTGCTTTCAACTTAAATACTGAGGTATTTTTACTACTATTCTGTTAAAATAAGGATTTTAGTGCTTGCCATCACTAGATGAAAAGTTAAGAAGCAGCCTTTCTGTGGAGAGTAAGAGTAATTGTGTACAAAGTAGAGAAATATCCAATTATGTGACAACCTTTGTGTAATAAAAATTTCTTTAAAGTTAAAAAATAATAATAATAATAATTTCTTAGAAGGGGGTGGCTGGGTGGCTCAGTCTGGGTGGTGTCAGCTGTGCTGACAGCTCAGAGCCTGGAGCCTGCTTTGGATTCTGTGACTCCCTCTCTCTGCCCCTCCCCTGCTTGTGCGCTGTCTCTGTCTTTCAAAAATAAATACACGTTGAAAAAAAAATTTTTTTTTCAACGTGTATTTATTTTTGGGACAGAGAGAGACAGAGCATGAACGGGGGAGGGGCAGAGAGAGAGGGAGACACAGAATCAGAAACAGGCTCCAGGCTCTGAACCATCAGCCCAGAGCCTGACGCGGGGCTCGAACTCCCGGACCGCGAGATCGTGACCTGGCTGAAGTCGGACGCTTAACCGACTGCGCCACCCAGGCGCCCCTAAAAATTTTTTTTAAATAATAATTTCTTGGGACACCTGGGTGGCTTAGTCGGTTAAGTGTCCAACTTCGGCTTAGGTAGATCTCAGGGCTCATTGAGTTTGAGCCCTGCATTGGGCTCTCTGCTGTCAGCACAGAGTCTGCCTCAGGTCCTCTGTCCTGCTCTCTCTCTGCCCCTCCCCTGCTCTCGTGCACACTTGCTCTCTCTCAACAATAAACAAACATTTAAAAAAATAAAATTTCTTAAGAGTCTACTCACACATGCACACACATATGTACACATACATATATATATATATATATATATATATATATATATATATAAATTATACACACGTATGTATGCACACATATATATGGGTTACCTTAGTAGTAAGGGCTTGGTAATAGAGTAATATAATACATAACAGTTTTTCTGGCTTTCCTATTCGTTTCTCTTCCACCTAAGAAAAGTATTTGCAATAACATTTTTCTTTTTATGTTACAGACAGTTTATGTTAACAAACAGGAGAATGGTAGTTACCAGGAGCTGGGGGTGGGAAAATTGGTAAGTGGTTGGTCAAAATATGCACTTAGAAGATGAATTGGTTCTGAAGATCTCATGCCCACCCTTGTGATTAGAGTTAACAACACTGCATTATGTATTTGAAAGCTGCTAAGAGACGATACCTTAAATGTTCTCACAACAAAATGAAATGATAATTATGTGATCTGATGGAGGTGTTAGCTAACACCACACTAGTAATCACATTGCAATATATAAATGCACCAAATCAACACCGTGTACAGCTTAAACTTACACAAAGTTCTTTATCAATTATATCTCAATTTTAAAAAAGGAAAAAAATTAAGTACCAAACTTGGTAATTTATATATGGAGTTAAATTTATAGTAATATAATTCATAAGAAATTCTAAAAACATGTATGGATTTATGATTGGAGTAAATCTACTTATATACATATTTGTAAACATACTGAACAAATAATACATTAGAATATGATGCTATAGTTAGAAATGGAATGAAAATACAAATCTGAGGGGAAAAAAAGATGAGGTAAATCTTTCAACTGTTAAATTACTATGGTATTTCCACTCTACTGGATACATTTGAAAGAAGCATGTAATTATCTTATAGTAATATTTGTTATGTGTAAGTGATTACATCTTTGCAACTATTCAAGCTCATGACTAAAACTCTCAGCCATTTTTAAATGTGCAAGAGGGATGAAAAAACAAGTGCTCACAATCACTGATTATATCATTTTTGCTAAAGTACTTCTGAAAGGGCAGAGAATCCAAACTTCTGGTTTCCAGACAAGATTTCATAAATCTATTTTTCCATATTCGTCCCCACTAAATGCAACTATAAACTCTAGAAATGGTGCAAGAGACAAGCAAAGAATGTTCATAGCAGCTGTGTTTGTAATGTATCATGGCATCTGCCTGATATCCTTCATCAGGCCAAAGGTTAAGCAAACTGTGGTATACGCATACCATGGAAGACATGACATGACAAAATTTTAGAAATGGAAGACAGATTACTGGTTTGAACAGTTCAGGGATTGTAGGTGTGAAGCAGAAGGAAGGTGCGTATGGGTATAAAAAAGTAACAGGAGATGGGCGCCTGAGTGGCCCAGTAGGTTAAGCAACCGACTCTTGATTTTGGCTCAGGTCATGATCTCACAGTTAGTGGGATGGAGCCCCACATCAGGCTCTGTGCTGACAGTGCAGAGCCTGCTTGGGATTCTCTCTTCCTCTCTCTCTGCCTCTTCCCACCCTATCACTCTCAAAAAATAAATAAATAACCTTTTTTTAAAAAAAAAGTAACAGGAGAAATCCTTGTCGTATTACCAGTGCTGAATATCTGGACTATGGTGGTGGATATAAAAACCTATACAGGTAATAGAATTGTATAGAACTTAAAAACTTAAAAACTTAACACACACATACACACACACAGATACACACACGCCCATCCTCCTTCAGCCCTTTCCATCATAGTTTAAGGGGACAGTGTTTTCCTTATGCTGTAGCTGTGATGAGCAGCCAAACTCAGATGAGAGACAGCATACATTACGAGGACAAGACAAAATTCCTGTTTTCAAAGGCAGAAGCATCTTCAACTCTTTTCTCCCTATATAGTACAAGCAAGCAAATCTCACTGAAACTCATAGTTACATCAATGTGTAGAATGGGCCAAAAATGGCCTTACCTAAAATAAATTATAAAATGTAAAGTAAGTATTTTTAATAGGCTAATAACATTCCTTTCCTGACAATGTGTTAACTGATTTCTATACAGAACGCGATGCTTGGCTAAATCAGAACTTCTCAACAACATGGAGAACTAAAATAACTGCAGATCTAAATTTGGTTTATGAAAATAAAAAAACACACAAGGGAACTTATAAAAAGACATATCTAATGCCAGTATTAACATTCCAATATTAATTCTACAGATGGTAGACAAATAGAGACAAAAGAATGACATCTATGGAAGCACATTTTGCTAAGGAAAAGGAGGATCCACACATGCATGTCTATCAATTAAAAAAATATTTTAAGGGGCGCCTGGGTGGCTCAGTAGATTAAGCATCCGACTTGGGCTCAGTTCATGATCTCACAGTTTGTGCAATCAAGCCCAGCATCAGGCTCTGTGCCGACAGCCCAGAGCCTGGAGCCTGCTTTGGATTCTGTGTCTCCCTCTCTCTCTGCCCTCCCCTGCTTGTGCTCTCTCTCTCAAAAATAAATAAACATTAAAAAAATTATAAGTTAACTCTTAAATACAGAGGACAAACTGAGGGCTGCTGGAGGGGTTTTGGGTGGGGGGATGGGCTAAATGGGCACGGGGCGTTAAGCAGACTTGTTGGGAGGAGCACTGGAAATTATACACAAGTGATGAATCACTAAATTCTATTCCTGAAATCATTAGTATACCATATGTTAATCTACTTAGATGTAAATTTTTAAAAATTATAATAAATAAAATATAAAAAAAATTTTACTCTCAAAAGGTATAAAAAAACCACAGTCAAAATAAAACCGGATGTAAGTCAAGGGAAAAAGAGGGAATACATGCAATTGTTGAACGTTTTTATTTTAATTAAAAATACCAGAAAACCAGCCTTCCATTTTTTGAACACCCATTTGCTAAAAATCTGACCATTAAGTTCAGCTATAAGGACACTATAGATACAAAAAGAAATCTTAGCCAGAGAAAATACAGAATATTATATTACTTTGACCCTTATTTTTATGTGAAGAGTGCTGAAAATGTCAGCATGAAATATGGAGAATACGTACCCAAGTAGAGGGATCTCTATTATTTTATTTCCTATTGAAATAAGTAGTTGGTCATAAGTGTCTTCATCCTTATCAGGATGGTATTCCACCATAGCTGTCATCTGAAGCCCAGAAGCAAGTGCTTTATCCAGATTGGTCAAAATCAGTTTGAACTTCATGGGGAGAAAAAAAAAAATCAAATTATACATCTTAACTCCTAATAAGGAAATAATGTGAGCTACGGCAGCTAGAAGTGTCCATTAGTTCAAGAGCTGTATCAGGATATAGGCAATATTCCTTCCCTGAAAGCAAACACTTAATGACTGTGTGTGTGTGTGTATATACACACACACACACACACACACACACATATATATCAGATTCTAGACCCTCCAGATACGCTTTTTTTTTTAATGTTTATTTTTGAGAGAAACAGATGCTAACAGGGGAAGGGCAGAGAGAGAGGAAGACAAAGAATCCAAAGCAGGCTCCAGGCTCTGAGCTATCAGCACAGAACCTGATGCAGGTCTTGAACCCACGAACAGTGAGATCATGACCTGAGACAAAGTCAGACGCCTATTGAGCAACCCAGGCACCCCTCCAGGTATGCTTTTAACAGTACATGGACTAAAACTGACAATGTAGTCAGTTGAGAAACATGTAAATGCTCACGAGCTCATTTAGAAGTATGAGGTACTTCAATACAGAACAAAGGGAGAGCAATCTAATAATTTAATAATTATTATTAAATAATAGATAATCTAATAATCTTAAACACATACATTTATCATTTTATATACTTTTTGTATGCGGACTTAGAATTCAGAACTTGGAGCAAATATAAAAAAGGAATAGGATACGAGGGGAAGAAAAACCACTTTCATTCTTGTAAAACATTTGCTAGACTCCAGGACAAATATGAAGGGAGAAAGTGAAGGAGAGAATTACTATGTGTTGGAGACCCACAATAAGTCAAGCATTCTACATCTCTTATCTCACATAAGACAGTTCTACAGTCCTATAAGGCTGATGTTAAGGCTCCCAGAATATAGATGAGTAAACTGGGACTTGGAGAGCATAATTAACGTCTAAGGTCACTCTAACAGGATTCAAATCACACATCTATGTGACTCTGAAATATAAGCTCCTTCCCCATAAGTGGAAAAAGTCCCTCTCCTGAGTACATAATCTCTTCAAGGAAGCAGACTATACACCCCTAGAAAGTTAAATAATACAAGTCAAGAACTAATTAAGTGTCTTATGAGTACTGGAGACATAGGTATCACAAAAGTCCATGAGAAAGCATGATTACCATTGGGCTAGAAAGGAGTGTACTTGGCCTAAGCTTAAAGAATGGATGTAAAAGGTGGAGAACAAGCAAGTAAGGTGCTCCCTATGGGGAAGGAATATCTCGGACATAAGCCAAGAAAAGAATAAGCAGAACAGTCCTTCAGCAGGCAACTAATAAGCTAGCCTTGCTGGGCAAAGAGCTCAATCCATAACGATGGAGGTCATGTTGAAATTAATTATTCAGGGCTTTTCATGCCAGGCTAAATCTAAGCAGTACTTTCCAGCAATGAAGGGCACAGAGCAGTGGAGTGATTTGTTGATACCAGTGGTCTGAAAGCTTCAAACTTCCAGCAAACTTCTGATACCTCAAAACTAACACAGTTCAACTCTGAATCCCCCTGCAATTACAGAACAGTAAGAAAACAAGGGATAGATTTTTCCCTGCATAAGCCTTTGGGTGTTACAAGTGCATGTATCAGATGTGACTATCTTCCTTTAAAGAAGCTGTATCTTGGAGAAAGGAAACCATGGCTTCAGCAGTATGTGCTTTTGGTCAAACTACAAGTTGCTAAGCCCTGTGAATGGTATACAAAGGTGTATAAGGCACCACCCTTACTCAGGAGCTGATGGACGGTAAAACTAACATTTACTAGGAGTCATCAGGACACAAGTCCAAACTATAATCAATGCCTGATAACTGGTATCCAGCAGGGAAGAAATAATTTGGAGATAATATGATAAGACTTACAGAGAAAAAGAGAACTCAATTTGACCCTTAAAGATGGGTGGGATTTGGAAACAGATGATTCTTGCAGGAGGTGGGAATGAAAAACACAGGTCAAAAGAAAAGGGAGTCTGAGCCATGGAGGTAAAAGGGGACAATTCCAAGTAAGACTGGCCTGACTGATGAAGAAGCCACACAAGTTAACAAAACACTAAAGATAAGGACTGTGCCTTCTTCATTTTCTACCAGCAACCCACAGTAGATGGCATATAGTACTACATATAGTTCATAGTAGGTCATCAACACAAAGATAATGCAGCCTCTTGAGCCAAGGTTGCAAACCAGTACTACTGTATGTTAGAAGCATCATTTTGTAAGTAATTATAAACGGTGATGATGACAATCTTCTTTATACAGCACTTTTTCTTTTCTCCAAGATAGTTAATACATTTTTTTCTAATCTATCTTCTTCCTAATTCCCTTTATATCTATGAAGGATCAGGAGAGCACACCATGGTCTTGCAACAAAGAGAAGTTCACACTAATACTGGGCTCACGGCTTTGGCCTCTAACTGGTAAGCTTACCTGGCCATTCTCTTGTGTCCAGATTTGTGGTCTAAATAGTTTTCCTTCTTAACTCTTGATACAAACTAAAATGAATTATATCATTTATCTCCTGACTGCACAAAAACCACCCATATAAGTGTCTCCTGGACATCCATAAAATAGTGTTTGCCCACATCTGGGATTTACTGCCAGCCTGAATTTTAGAAGAAAAGTATTTTCAGGTATATATTCAATTGCTCAATAAGTATGTAGTGACGTAGTGAAATTATAAAATTTTTCCCTTATTTTACAGTATTTGGAGTAATCAGGTCATTTTTGATTTAAAAAAGAGTTAATAGCCTCTCACGATATTCCATTTTATTACAAAATACATGTTACTATTGTTAAAACATTCAAATATAAAAATGAACAAAGCAGGATTCCATTTATATGAAACTCAAAAACAAGCAAAACTAATCTGTGGTGTTAGAAATCACTACAGTGGTCACCTCCATGGGGTGATTACTCCAGGTACTGCAAGGAACCTTCTAGAATGCTGGAAATGGAAATTCTACGATTTGACCCAAATGGTGGCTACATGGGTGTATAAACACATAAAAATTCATCAAGCTTTACTTTCGAGATTTGTGCACTTTAGTGTAGGTAAAAAGTACAATTTTTTTTTAAGTGTAAAAAGTAGAACATGAAAGTCCTTTTTCTCATTATCCTTCTACTCGCTACCGTACATTTTTCTATGTATATACAAATAGATGTAATTTTAACAACAAAAAAAAATCGTAGATACCTTTCCATTTCTGTACCTAGAAATCCAGGTGCATTCAATACTACTTATCGTTAAGAATGTCCCACACACACAAAAAAAATACTAATAAGGTTATTTATCACTTACATATCAAAAATTCTTATCACCTTTCCTATATCAAAAGTCTCCCTGACAGCAAACTAATATTCATCCTCTCACACACATGATCTAAAATGACAGCGAGATTGAAATAGAATTCTGTCAACTTTGGGGGCCTGGAAGGTTCAGCTGGTTAAGCATCCGACTTCGGCTCAGGTCATGATTTCGCAGTTAGCAAGTTCGAGCCCCCAGCTAGGGCTCTGTGCTGACAGCTCGGAGCCTGGAGGCTGCTTCAGATTCTGCGTCTCCCTCTCTCTCTGCCCCTTCCCCGCTCACACTCTGTTTCTCTCTCCCTGTCTCAAAAATAATAAACATTAAAACATGTTTTAATTTAAAAAAAGAATTCTGTCAACTTCTAAGTCAGAAGATGGAGACGGCCTCTCGGAACATTAATTTTACTCATGATCTTTACTGACTCCCCCAGTTTCTAAGTCCTGTAAGGGTAGGGTTGTGTTCATTTTAGATTCCTCACACCTACAGCCTATTATACAGTAGGTGCTCAACGAATGTTTGTTGGAACATGAAATAATAAACCTTTCCACTATCCTACTGCATCTAGAGTAATCAGGCACTTTATGACTAAAGGGTACTTTAGAGAATTTTGTTGATGTAATTCTACAGTATACAAGCACAAATTCTGGGGTTAGGAGACAGACATGGAACCCCCTTTCCCTTCTTTCCAAACTCAAGATGAAGAAGTTGGGAGGTTCTAGATCAACTTTTCCCCACTGTGTCTCCGTAACCAAACAAAAAGTAAAAACAAAACCAAAACAAAACAAAACGGCTAGCACGCGTATGCACTGAGACCTAAATGGCCGCTCCCTGGGAAGCTCAATCCTGCCCCCCCCCCCCCCCCCCCCCCCCCCCCGCACTCCCGCAGAAGCCGGCGTCTACTCTCCGGGACAAAGCAGGCGCCCAGGTGTGGAGGCGGTCTCAGAGCCCTGACGCTCGGGAGGTCCTGCTCCTGCACCCCCGAGGGTGTTACCTGTGGCTTGAGTGGTTCCTGAAACCGTATTTTCTGGTTGCAACGGCCGAGGTTGTGTACGGTAACCGGCAGGCGGTACACCCTCCCGGCCAGCGCGTCCAGGAACTTCACCTCCGAAGGGGTCACCCGCAGCTGCACCTCCTTCTTTGGGGTCTCCACGTCCCGGGAGATGAAGGAGCCCCTCTCAGTCTCCATTGCGGCCTTGTAGGTAGCCTGCGAACAGTAGCTGACTTGATTTACTGAGGGCTAGCGTGGACGCCGTCGCTAGGCAACCGACAGACGCCGCACGCTCGCCTCAAGCTCCACCCTCATTGGCTCAGCCCAAACTTTGTGCGTTGGCTTATAGAATGCAGGCACGTGGGGAAGGAAAGAACCCAGGGATCGCAAGTGTCACCAGAGAAGCTGGAAAACGTTCTGTGACAGCCCAAATCTCACTTCGTTCTGGCCTGTCAGGATTTTAAGATGGCATTGGCGGGGTGGGGTAATTTTCCCGGACCTCTCTTAAGACTAAACTTAAAGAGCAAAGGAAGTGATGTGCCCGCCAAGTCAATTAAAGCAGCAAAACTAACAGTTAACAGAGGAATTCAATGGAAGCAGAGTCAGGACCCCCTATGTGCCCTGCTCACTGGCCTTTAGGCTATCGTTTCTCAAAAGGTAATAGCAAGCCTCTAGATCTTTTGTTAAAATGCAGATTCTGTTTCAGAAGATCTGGGGCGGGGCCTAAGATTCTGTATTTGTAGCAAGGTCCCAGGTGATTCCAATGCTGCTGCAGGTCCTGGGACCACACACTGAGTATAGAAGCTTTAGAAGTTTTGTAAATTACTCCAGGTGTTAAGTTTCTTCATTTGTGAAACCAAGTGGCTGCTCAAAAGGTTGAGATCAAACCTCTTATCTAGCTAGATGAGCACCCTCCCAACAGTCCTAGATTCACACTGCCCAATCATTAACTTCATCCTTGATCTGCTGTGATGGTCTTAGGGTTTCAAAACATAGTAGATTAGTGGCATTTCCCTGCCTTAAATCTGCTTCTTATCACTTTACAACAAGCTGCTTTCTACGGACTTTTATTAATTTGGAGTCAAGCTCTACAGATATATCCATATACTGTGTAATTATATATATAATACTTACGTTGAGGGGCTCCTGGGTGGCTCAGTCAGTTAAGCGTCCAACTTTGGCTCAGGTAGTGATCTCCTGATTCATGGGTTCCAGCCCTGCCTCAGGCTCTGTGCGACAGCTCAGAGCCTGGAGCCTGCTTCGGATTCTGTGTCTCCCTCACAATCTGCCCCTCCCCTGCTTGCACTCTCTCTCTCTCTCTCTCAAAAATAAGTAAACATTAAAAAAATTTTTTTTTTGAAAAGTAAAGAAAAAAGAGTCTGAATGCAGACCAGGAAAACCTATTATAGTGCTTAGAGTAACGACTTAGAAACAAGATCTATTGAGGTGGCTCAGTTGGTTAAGCCTCTGACTCTTGATCTCGGCTCACTCATTGATCTCACCATGCATGAGATCAAGCCCAGAGTTGGGCTCTGTGCTGACAACATGGAGCCTGCTTGGGATTCTCTCTCCCTCTCGCTCTCTGCCCCTCCCTCACTCACTGTCTTTCTCTCCCTCTCTCAATAAATAAGTACACATTCTTAAAACAAACAAAAAAGAAACAAAGAAATAAGCTATTGAAAGAAAATAAACAGAACTTTTCTGAACACAGGAGTGTTAAAAGTGTAGCAACTGATGTGTTTCAAGAATAATTTGAAAGTGGGTAGTATATAATGAAATTCACGAAAGTTACATATGATGAAAATTTCATCCAGATGATGAAAAGCCACACCAATGAGAATAAAGTGATGGCACTAAGGCCCAATAAAGTAGAACTGCATGACTTGGATGGCCATGACTAGGACCAAGAATTCTTGTCCCCTTCAAGGTGCACCCAGCTAGACTAAAAATCAAATTGACAAGAGACAAATTAACACGAGAAAATCAAATTTAAAGCATACATATGGGGAACCCACCCAGACATGAAAATTCCAAAGACAATCCGGCAAAATGAGGTGTAATATCATCCTGAACTGAGGAATGGGGATAGGGGTCTGGGACTTCAAAGGGAAGGAATGCACCTCACCAGGTGGTAAGTAGAGCAGATGTTTAGAAATACATGTTTCTCCTGCCATATATATATATATATATATATAGATGGATCACTCAGATAAAATTTATCTCTGCTCATAACCATTATTCTGAGAAAAACCTTCCATTTAGATTCCTCTATGTCACTAAGAGAGGGGCAAAAGTTTCCCTTGAGCTCCTAAGGTCTCAATTACCTTCAGCTCAAAATAATGTTCAGGCCAAAGTGGCTGTCATGGGCAGCCTGCCCTCAGACCCTACAGTTTCTTACTCTGAAACTTACCTGAAGTTTCACACATTAGAAGTTAAGCTGGTAGGTTGTTTCATCTCGCTGAACCATCTCTTACTCCTGAAAATAAGTCAATTTGGTCACACTTATTTCAGGAGGCAGTGATGCAGGTATATTCTGAAAGGTAGGCCCATGGTTCAAGTAATCAGGTATTAAATAAGATGTGTTTCTGTGGAAACAAAAGAAAAATACTGGTTACTGATTGGATCAAATGCTAAGCCACTTTCTGGGTTCTGAGGGTAGCCAGTTGAGAAGATGCCTAGATGTCAGATTCAAAGCATCTTCAGTAGAGTGAGGACAGGTAGTAGAAATCTCACAGATCTTCCTAGTTTGCAGTTGAAATGTCTCTGGTGATTTCTGAATGGCCCTCTGAGCAATAAACACGAAGACTGTCTATATATGAGCTATTGTGGCAATTTCTCTGAAGTTTATATCAAGTCATTTATGTTTAGTTTGCAGGGCTTCAAGAAAAAAGGCAGTTTTAGTTCTCAAATGATTCTAAGTCAGAAAAATGGGAGCAAAGCCAAAATGTTAGTTTGGAGAGTTCTGGCCAGGCATTGGAGGACACTAGAAGAAATCAGGATCTAGCCCACTTTATAATAAATAGTTTTAAATCTACAAAGGTATATTATTGAAACATATTTTCTCTCTACAAATCACCCTCATTTTTACCAAAGCCAGCCAAATTAACATTGTTTCCAAAATAAGTCTAATTGCAAAAAATTGGCCTGATTATTTACATAAGTCCAGTAAGAATAGTGGTTCACCGTATAGGCTTTTTAAAACCTTTGTTGCTGGAACTTTTCATAAGGAATCTCTAGAGTGAACTTTTAATGGATTCTTGAGGCTGAAAGCCAAGCTAAATATTTGCCATCAGACTTCACCTGCAATACCTATGGATTTGGGTAGATTCCTCTCTTTTGGAAGTCCCCAAAGTATCCTGAGGTTCCCACACCTGCCAGGAAGTGTCTTTCTTTACTCACTGGGTAAGGCTGCTGGGAATTTTGTAAACAAGGTATCAGGCTAAGATTTCCAAGGGGTTTCATTGACATCATAAAGTAAAGAAGCTGTCTGGTCATATCTAAGTCTATACATGTCTTTCTTAGATAAGACATTCCAGTCAAAGCCTTGGTGAAATAACCTGTGTTTCCAATTGTTCCCTGTTACAAGGAGAACAGATTCTTGCAACGCCTGGGTGGCTCAATGGGTTGAACATCTGACTCTTGGTTTTGGCTCAGGTCATGATCTCACGGTTGTTGGGTTTCAGCCCTGCATCCGGCTCTACAGCTAACAGTGCACAGCCTGCTTGGGATTCTCTTTCTCTCTCTCTCTCTCTCTCCCCCTCCTTTCCTCTCCCTCTCCCCCTCTGTCTCTGTCCCTCCCCCATTTACCCTGTCTCTGTGTCTCTCAAAATAAATAAACTTTAAAAATACATATTTTAATAAAATAAAATAAAAATATATATCAAAATATATTTTAACCAAATAAAATAAATAAGTTCCATGTTGAATTTATGCAAATAAACATATTGCCATAAAAATATAAGAATACTCACTGAGAGTTTCTGAATTCTGGAGGGTTCGGGTAGGGAAAAATATAAATGTTTCAATTTGTTCAAAAAGGTATATTTTGTCAAATTGCTCTAAGTCAGCTTAAGAGAAAACATTTTCTTAAATCTGGAAAAAATAAAACATTTTTAAAGAGTCAGCAATGTTTCAAACAAAAAGTCATAAAAAGTATAATTATCTTCCTCAGTTTATTCAGTCCCATGTTATTATTTCTGGTTCTGCTTGAATCTAATTTTTCTACTACCTCCAAAAGTTTTTATCTAGTTCAGTTTTATGATCTTAAGGTTATCAGAAGCCTTTACTCAATTTTTTCCTTAGGTCTCACAAAAGATGAAGCACATGTGCAAGAAACTTTTATAGAGGCATGTAAGTACAAGTACAACTGTCTATAAATGATAAAAGACTTAAAAATGGCCATGGTTAAAGATCTGATTAGAGTTCTTTGCAATGCAATTGAAAAGGAAATTTGGTTATTTTTGTGACACATAATACTTCAAGATAATAATATACCAAGACATCAGATTGCTAGAAGTTTCATATAATTCTTAGAAGATTTGTGGGGTTTTTTAATGTTTTATTTACTTTTGAGAGAGAAAGCACGAGAAGGGGAAGGGCAGAGAGAGACAGGGACAGAGGATCTGAAGTGGGTTCCTCCCTGACAGCAACAAGCCCGACGCGAGACTCAAACTCACAAAATGAACCATGAGATCATGACCTGAGCTGAAGTCGGATGCTCAACCAACTGAGCCACCCAGGAGCCCGAAAAAACCGGCTTTAATAACATATCTACATAAATATAATCACTTATTAGACAATGTTTCCTGTGTAATCTAACATACCCAATAAGCCTACTTGGTTTAATTTCTCACATTTTTAATTTTTTTAAAAGGTTTATTTATTTTTGAGAGAGAGACAGACAGACAGACCTCGAGCAGGGAAGTGGCAAAGAGACAGGGAGACACAGAATCAGAAGCAGGCTCCAGGCTCTGAGCTGTCAGCACAGAACCCACTGCGGGGCTTGAACTCAGGGGCTTTTGAGCCGTGAGATCATGACCTGAGCCGAAGTCGTCCACTTAACCAACTGAGCCACCCAAGTGCTCCACATTTTTTTTTTTTTTAATATTCCAGTGGCCCACTGGAAACTTTCAGTTAGATTGTGGTCAAAAGACTTTATTTTATAATTTAATTTTGGGAAGTATGTGAAAAAAATATCAAAAATTTTGAACATTTGATTGAATAGGATCACAAATCATTATGAACCAGTATTTCATTATCCATTTAACCAAAGAGACAATAAAAGATATCAAAGGCAAATATAGGTTACATAGTTGTGAGCAAAATTTTGCTCTTTTAACATTCAGATTCAGTTTTCTTAAGTACCAAAGACCTGAAAAATATAGAAAATTATTTTGGCAAACATAGAATCATTGTTTTTTAGACAAATAACTTAAAAGGTAAAGAAAAACTTTTATTTATAATTTCTTATGAAGATATTGGGTAGGAAGAATTTACTTTGCCTTTCAACATCCCTCTAGTTGGACTAAGAATCAAATTGACATAAGACAGATTAACAGGAGAAAATTCAATTCCATCGCGTACATATGTACGAGGAATCCACACACACATGGAAATTCCAAAGACAGGCAATGAGATGCCTATATGAGCTAAGAAGACGGGTAGGGGTCTAGGAATACCAAGGGGAGACCATTAGCAAGAAGGTGAAAGGTGATGCATGAAAAAGAAAGGTTTCCCCATTCTGCAGGTAAGTTTCTTAGGCAAAAAGGAATCTGTGTTAATACTTTTCTTCCTGATACAAGCAACTAGTTGAGAGAGAGCTAAAGAGCTTTTCCTGAATCTGCTGGGTTTTCATTACTTTTAATTTAAAATAATGTTCATGCCAAAACGGCTAATCTTGACACTATCTACTCTTGGCCCCTAGAAAGCAAATCGATAGTTCAAAAAAACTTTGTACTTTTAACAAAAAGAAAACAAAAACTCTGCACTATTGTACTTTTGACATTAAAACACATTTATGTATTTAAACTTATCTTAGAGCCAGTCCTAACCACACATAAAAATTCATTTTCTAAGATTCTTTCTCCATAAACCTCCTACAACTTTCGTTTTTACATTCAGGTTCTGTCCTGAGTTTTTCCTCTTTATTTTCTAATGTTTATTTTTATATTCTGAGAGACAGAGAGCACACACATGCACATGGGAGAGGGGCAGAAAGAGAATCCTAAGCAGGCTCCATATAGTCAGCACACAGCCCAACGTGGTGCTCAAACTCACTAACTAATCATGACCTGAACTGAAATCAAGAACTGGATGCTTAACCCATTGAACCACCCGGATACCCCCAATGTTACGCTTTAAGTCACCAGTGTCACTTTAGCACAAAATTATTTTCTTTTCACTCCACTAACATATATTTCTATTCCTCATATTTTTTCTTACCAAAACACGTATTTTATTTTCCTCACATATAGAGTTGTTTCCCCTATTATTTCCGGTAGTCTTGATTACACATATTGAATTCTTAATGCTTACAAACCTTAATTTCTAGTAAAAACTAAGTAGTAAGCAAGTGTAAACTCCGTTACACAGAAATTCTTTAGATTGGCAAATTTATGAATATATTTTAAAATTTTTAGAAATGTTTTTCATAGTACAATCCCTCAGCAAAGCATAAAACGTGTTTACTAACAGTCTCAAATTTATCTTTAGTTTCTCTATAAAAAGACAAAACTTGGGGTGCCTGCGTGGCTCAGTCAGTTAAGCATCCAAATTCAGCTCAGATCATGATATCACAGTTCATGGGTTCAAGCCCAAGTCAGCTGTGCTGACAGCTTGGAGCCTGCTTCAGATTCTGTTTCCCTCTGTCTCTGCCCCTCCCGCACTATCTCTCTCTCTCTTTCTCTCTCTCTCAAGAATAAATAAATAAACACTTAAAAGCAAAATAAAAAGACAAAAGTTTATAAAATATGTTCAGTACTTAATGTTTCATTATTTTATCTTACTGGAAAGGATCTAAATTATCAATGAATTTACTCATCATTTAACTTAGCAAAACCTTATAATTTAAGTTACCAAAGATTCTGGAAGCTATTTAAAAGTTGACCTACAGGGGCGCCTGGATGGCTCAGTCGGTTAAGCATCCGACTTTGGCTCAGGTCATGATCTCACGGTCCGTGAGTTCGAGCCCTGCGTCGGGCTCTGTGCTGACAGCTCAGAGCCTGAAGCCTGCTTCAGATTCTGTGTCTCCCTCTCTCTCTGACCCTCCCCCGTTCATGCTCTGTCTCTCTCTGTCTAAAAAATAAATAAAAATTAAAAAAAAAAAAGTTGACCTACAAATCTTTTAACCTATTTAATTAATTTGTTCTTAACAATTATGCTTAAATTACCCACAAAACTTCATGAGGCATTAAAGTCAAATATTTTTCAGGGGTGCCGGGGTGGCTCAGTTGGTTGAGCTTCTGACTCTTGGTTTTGGCTCAGGTCATTATCTCATGGTTTGTGAGTTCAAGCCCTTTGTTAGGCTCTGCACTGACATTGTGGAGCCTACTTGGGATTCTCTCTCTCCCTCTCTCTATACCCCTACTTCGAGTGCACCTGAGCCCTCACTCTCTCTCTCTCTCAAAAATAAATAAACTTAAAAAAATAAAGAAATAAATAAAATATATGACAAAATTTATTAATTCAAGGGACAGAAAAAGATTGTAAAAATGTGCTTTAAGTTTCAGGGTGGGACGCCTGGGTGGCTCAGTCGGTTGAGCGTCACACTTCAGCTCAGGTCATGATCTCGCAATCTGTGGGTTCGAGCCCCGCGTTGGGTTCTGTGCTGACAGCTCAGAGCCTGGAGCCTGCTTCGGATTCTGTGTCTCCCTTTCTCTGTGCCCCTCCCCTGCTCATGCGCTCTCTCTGTCCCAAAAATAAATTAAAACATTTTTTAAAAAATTAAAAAATTAAAGTTTCAGGGTAATTGCTATTTAAAATTTACCTTTTTGTGTTCATTTTTATTTTTTTAAGTGTATTTATTTTGAGAGAGAGAGAGAGAGAGAGTGGGGTAGAAGCAAAGAGAGAGGCGGGGAGAGAGAGAATCCCAAGCAGGCTCCACACTGTTAGCACAGAGCCCAATGTGGGGCGCAAACCCACAAACCATGAGATCGTGACCTGAGCCAAAATCAAGAGTTGGATGCTTAACTGACTGACCCACCCAGGTGCCCTTGTATTAATTTTTAACAGACAATACAGATACATACTACAAAATTCAAAAAGAATATAGAGTAAAAAGCAAATTTCCAGGTCAACTAGTTCCCCTTCTTAGAAGTAGCTGTCATTTCCAGTGTTTTTATTATCATGCCAGACTGTTCTATGCCCATATAAGCATATGTATCTATGTTTTAGGAAAGTTTATTTTTTAAGTTTTTATTTAAATTCAAGTTAGTTAACATACAGTGTAATCTTAGTTTCAGGTATACAAGATAGTGATTCAACACTTCCGTACATCACCCAGTGCTCATCACGACAAGTGCTCGCCTTAATCCCCTTCACCTATTTCACCCATCCCCCATTAACTCCCCTCTGATTAACCATCAGTTTGTTCTCTATAATTAAGAGTCTGTTTCTTGCCTTGCCTCTCTTTCTTTTTCCTTCTGCTCTTTTGTTTTGTTTCTTAAATTCCACATGAGTGAAATCATATGGTATTCGTCTTTGGCTGACTTATTTCACTTAGCATGATACTAACTCCATCCACGTAGTTCCAAATGGCAAGATTTCATTCTCTTTTATGACTGAGTAATATTCCATTGTATATATATATATATATATATATATATATATATATATATATACCACTTCTTCTTTACCCACTCATCAGTCGGTGGACACTTGGGCTGTTTCCATAATTTGTCCATGCCCCCCAGGCTCCATCCTAACCAAGCTTGCTGACCTATAAACTATAGGCTTTGGGCCCACTGCTTGCAAGAACTCACAAAATTCAGCCCTTCCCATTTTCCTAGTCAGTGGCTATAGGGAAACATTCTCCTTGTGTGTTCCCCTGTGTGCTCCTCTCCTTCTCTCTCTCTCTCTCATATCTTTCTCCATGAGCACCAGTCCCTCCTTCTGCAGGAGCTAGGATCTGTTTCTCCATTAAACCACATCTCTGCACTTCCTACCTTCTTCAATGTGGCCTCTTCTCTCCTTTTAGTTGTGGAGTTTGTTCTGTCATTCTTCAGGTCGATTTCTGGGGTATTTAGGATGATTTGATAGTTGTCTAGTTGTGTTCATAGGATGAAGGGAGCCTAGGATCCTCTTAGTCCACTACCATCTTCCTGTCTCTCCCCTCTGTTTTTTAAAGTACAGAACACTTTTGTTCCAATACAATGATCTTTTATAATGTCTACAAATATTTGGAAAGAAATAGGCGAAGTTTGGAGATTGGTAAAGATAGGTGGACTTTAACTTGTTTCTAGAGTTGTAGTTCTGGTTTTGTAGAAATTGTGAAATAGGCTGTTTCTCCCAATTCCCTAAAGACCTAGATTACAGCTTGAAAATCAAGGGACTGGCCCATCTTCTTAACTAAATTTGCTTCTTCATATCAGGGAGAATTTTTAGCTAAAATGGAAACTGAAAGACTTATGCCTTTGTAAAATCTGCATAAAACATTTTAACAAAAGCCTTGTTTCTGGGTACACAATTTAACCTTAGCTTCTCTTAGCGTCTGAATATTGGCCTTTTGCAAATCATGTGTAGAAAGACCTAGGGCAAGTTTTGGTCATTAATATCCTCTGTGAAGGGAAAATTGTAAATATGGTCAAAAAATCTAACTGCTCTCTAAATTCAGTAGGATCTTTTGAAAGAGAGGTAAAAGGGCTTAATAACTAAAAAGCTCTGTAGCTATCCAGGGAACATGAATTTTTTGGCAGTAGGAGGTGCCTATGATATTCCTCGAAAGGACACTGTTTAAGAGGAATACCTGCATGGGGCCGAGCCTGATTACAGAGCCCTGGAAAGTAGGAGCAAAGCAAGCTTTATGGCCAGTCTTGGGTCCTTTGTTAAATTCATTTTCTGGCTCTCAGCATTTACAGGAGTGACCTGTATTCTTTGAACCTAGAGATTTGGCCAGAGTAATCTCTGTCAATCTTGAGGAAAAGGGAAATTAAAAGGAGCACATGTGGCCAGATTTTAAGAAGGGGAATTTACATTATATGGGGACATTTCTTTGTGTCTTGTGTCTTATGTCTACATTCTATTCTTTCATCTTTTCAAGGGAATCCCTAAGGCTAGCCATTATATTAACAAAACAATTGAGAGTTCTTTCTTTACATATGTATATTATATAATATATATAGGAGGGGCAGAGAGAGAGGGAGAAAGAATCCAAGCAGGCCCTGTGCTGTCAACATAGATGCTAACATGGGGATTGAACCCATAAATTGTGAGATCATGACATGAGCCAAAACCAAGAGTCGGAGGCTTAACCGACTGAGCCACTCGTGTACACATAAGTCTTGGGTTTCTTGAAACTGCACTAATACCTAGGAGGGATGTGCTGCATGGTTGGGGACTCTCTTGTTTTACACTGTACCTTATTACACAGATGTTTTCTTGAGGTTGATGAGTGTGGACGCTTCATTCCTGGACCTGTTTTGAAAGCATAAGCAGCAGAGCACCTTGGGGGCTCAGTCGGTTAAGTGTCCAACTCTTGATTTTGGCTTAGGTTTCACTCAGGTCATGATCTCATGGTTCGTGGGTTTGAGCCCCACATTAGGCTCTGAACTAACAGTGCAGAGCCTGCTTGGGATTTTCTCCCACCCTCTCCTCTGCCCCTCCCCCTCTGCCTCTCTCTCTTTCAAAATAAAAATACATAAACTTAAAAAAAAAAGCATAAGCAGAACTATAGTTGTATTATTAATTTAGCTCCATGTTCTGTCTTTTTCCCTACTTAACTAAATTTTATATTCCTCTTAACCTCATGCACGATTAATCATTAACTTTGCCATTTTCTGCCCCTACTCCGTATTTACTCACCAATTGTAGAAGCCTAATGGGGACTACACAGTAACATTTGTTTTAAAATTATATGGAAGGAAGATGGTGGCGTAAGAGGACACTGGGCTCACTGCCCACACCTGCCTAGATTCCACCCACACCTGCCTAAATAACCCAGAAAACTGCGAGAAGACTAGCAGAACGGATTCTCTGGAGCCAAGCGCAGAGAGGCCCATGGAAGAGGGTAGGAAGGGAGGAAAGTGGTGAGTGCTACTGGGACTGGCAGGAGGGAGCCGGGTCAGAGGGGCAGCCTGCCAGCCAAGCAGAGCCCCTGAGTCTGGTTTGCAAAAGCGGAGGGGCTGGACAGAGTGTGTTCGGAGAGCAAGCGGGACTTAACATCTGGAGGTTATAAGTTAACAGCTCTGCTCGGAGAGTGGGAAGGCTGGAGGACAATGGGAGGGAGAGTTGTTGAGCCCCGGATGACAGAGCTCAGCTTGGCGAGGAACAAAGGCACTCGCCATCGCCATCTGCCTCGCCCATCCCCCAGCCAAAATCCCAAAGGTAACCGGTTCCTGCCAGGGAACTTGCTTGTACCGCACAAACACCCAACGCTGTGCTTCTGTGGATCCATCCCTCTGGTGGTGGGTCTGACCACCTCTCGGTGCCACAGGGCCCCTCCCCAAGAGTATCACCGAAGGATAAGCGAGCTGAGCCTGCCCCTCCCGCCCCTGTTCACCTTGCCAATCCACCCCAGCTCATACGCCAGATCCCCAGCACTACAGGCCTGGCAGTGTGCAAGTAGCCCAGACGGACCACGCCACCCCACAGTGAATCCCGCCCCTAGGAGAGGGGAAGAGAAGGTACACACCAGTCTGACTGTGGCCCCCGCGGTGGGCTGGGGTCAGACATCAGGTCTGACTGCGGCCCCACCCACCAATGCAAGTTATTCAAGACAGCACAGGGGAAGTGCCAGCAGTTCCACACCACTACAGGGACTATCCAAACGACAAAATGGAAGAATTCCCCTCAAAAGAATCCCCAGGAAATAACAACAGCTAACGAACTGATCAAGCATTTAAACAATAAAACAGAAAGTGAATTTAGAATAATAGTCATAAAATTAATTGCTAGGCTTGAAAACAGTATAAAGGACAGCAGAGAATCCCTTGCTACAGAGATCAAGGGACTAAGGAACAGTCAGGAGGAGCTAAAAATGCTATCAATGAGCTGCAAAGTAAAATGGAGACAACTACGGCTTGGATTGAAGAGGCAGAGGAGAGAATAGGTGAACTAGAACATAAAATTATGGAAAAAGAAGAAGCTGAGAAAAAGAGAGATAAAAAATCCAGGAGTATGAGGGGAAAATTAGAGAACTAAGTGATGCACTAAAGAGAAATAATATACGCATACTTGGTATTCCAGAGGAGGAAGAGAGAGGGAAAGGTGCTGTAAGGTGTACTTGAAGAAATCATAGCTGAGAACTTCCCTGAACTGGGGAAGGAAAAAGGCATTGAAATCCAAGAGGCACAGAGAACTCCCTTCAGACGTAACTTGAATCGATCTTCTGCATGACATATCATAGTGAAACTGGCAAAATACAAGGATAAAGAGAAAATTCTGAAAGCAGCTAGGGATAAATGTCCTCTAACATATAAAGGGAGACCGATAAGACTCCTGACTGATCTCTCTACTGAAACTTGGCATGCCAGAAAGGAATGGCAGTAATCTTCAATGTGAAGAACAGAAAAAATATGCAGCCAAGAATCCTTTATCCAGCAAGTCTGTCATTTAGAATAGAAGGAGAGATAAAGGTCTTCCCAAACAAACAAAAACTGAAGGAATTTGTCACCACTAAACCAGCCCTACAAGAGATCCTAAGGGAGATCCTCTGAGACAAAGTACCAGAGACATCGCTACAAGCATGAAACCTACAGACATCACAATGAATCTAAACCCATTACATTATAATAATAACACTGAACGTAAATGGACTAAATGCTCCAACCAAAAGACATAGGGTATCAGAATGGATAAAACAACAAGACCCATCTATTTTGCTGTCTACAAGAGACTCATTTTAGACCTGAGGACACCTTCAGATTGAAAGTGAGGGGATGGAGAACTATTTATCATGCTACTGGAAGTCAAAAGAGAGCTAGAGTAGCCATACTTGTATCAGACAAACTAGACTTTCAATTAAAGGCTGTAACAAGAGATGAAGAAGGGCATTATATAATAATCACAGGGTCTATCCATCAGGAAGAGCTAACAATTATAAATGTCTATGCGCCGAATACAGGAGACCCCAAACATATAAAACAATTACTCACAAACATAAGCAACCTTATTGATAAGAATGTGATAATTGCAGGGGACTTAACACCACACTTACAGAAATGGATAGATCATCTAGACACACAGTCGATAAAGAAACAAGGGCCCTGAATGATACATTGGATCAGACGGACTTGACAGATATATTTAGAACTCTGCATCCCAAAGCAACAGAATATACTTTCTTCTTGAGTGCACATGGAACATTCTCCAAGAGAGATCACATGCTGGGTCACAAAACAGCCCTTCATAAGTATACAACAATTGAGATCATACCATGCATACTTTCAGACCACAAGGCGATGAAGCTTGAAATGAACCACAGGAAAAAGTCTGGAAAACCTCCAAAAGCATGGAGGTTAAAGAAGACCCTACTAAAGAATGAAGGGGTCAACCAGGCATTTAGAGAAGAAATTAAAAAATATATGGAAACAAAGGAAAATGAAAATACAACAATCCAAATGCTTTGGGATGCAGCGAAGGCAGTCCTGAGAGGAAAATACATTGCAATCCAGGCCTATCTCAAGAAACAAGAAAAATCCCAAATGCAAAATCTAACTGCACACCTAAAGGAAATAGAAACAGAACAGCAAAGACAGCCTAAACCCAGCAGAAGAGAAATAAAAAAGATCAGAGCAGAAATAAACAATATAGAATCAAAAAAAACTGTAGAACAGATCAATGAAACCAAGAGTTTGTTTTTTGAAAAAATACACAAAATTGATAAACCTCTAGCCAGGCTTCTCAAAAAGAAAAGGGAGATAACCCAAACAGATAAAATCATGAATGAAAATGGAATTATTACAACCAATCCCTCAGCAATACAAGCAATTATCAGGGAATACTATGAAAAATTATATGCCAACAAACTGGACAACCTGGAAGAAACGGACAAATTCCTAAACACCCACACACTTCCAAAACTCAAACAGGAAGAAATAGAAAGCTTCAACAGACCCATAACCAGCGAAGAAATTGAATCAGTCATCAAAAATCTCCCAACAAATAAGAGTCCAGGACCAGTTGGCTTCCCAGGGGAGTTCTACCAGACGTTTAAAGCAGAGATAATACCTATCCTTCTCAAGCTATTCCAAGAAATAGAAGGGAAGGAAAACTCCCAGACTCATTCTATGAAGCCAGTATTACTTTGATTCCTAAACCAGATAGAGACCCAGTAAAAAAAGAGAACTACAGGCTAATATCCCTGATGAATATGGATGCAAAAATTCTCAATAAGATACTAGCAAATCGAATTCAACGGCATATAAAAGGAATTATTCACCATGATCAAGTGGGATTCATTCCTGGGATGCAGGGCTGGTTCAACATTTGCAAATCAATCAACGTGATACATCACATGAATAAAAGAAAAGATAAGAGCCACAGGATCCTGTCAATTGATGCAGAAAAGGCCTTTGACAAAATTCAGCAACATTTCTTAATAAAAACCCTCGAGAAAGTCGGGATAGAAGGAACATACTTAAACATCATCAAAGCCATTTATGAAAAGCCCACAGCTAACATCATCCTCAGTGGGGAGAAACTGAGAGCTTTCGCCCTGAGATCAGGAAGACAACAAGGATGTCCACTCTCACCGCTGTTGTTTAACATAGTGTTGGAAGTTCTAGCATCAGCAATCAGACAACAAAAGGAAATCAAAGGCATCAAAATTGGCAAAGATGAAGTCAAGCTTTCACTTTTTGCAGATGACATGATATTATACATGGAAAATCCGATAGACTCCACCAAAAGTCTGCTAGAACTGATACATGAATTCAGCAAAGTTGCAAGATACAAAATCAATGTACAGAAATCAGTTGCATTCTTATACACTAATAATGAAGCAACAGAAAGACAAATAAAGAAACTGATCCCATTCACAATTGCACCAAGAAGCATAAAATACCTAGGGATAAATCTAACCAAAGATGTAAAAGATCTGTATGCTGAAAACTATAGAAAGCTTATGAAGGAAATTGAAGAAGATATAAAGAAATGGAAAAACATTCCGTGCTCATGGAATGGAAGAACAAATATTGTCAAAATGTCAATACTACCCAAAGCTATCTACACATTCAATGCAATCCCAATCAAAATTGCACCAGCATTCTTCTCGAAACTAGAACAAGCAATCCTAAATTTCCTATGGAACCACAAAAGGCCCCGAATAGCCAAAGGAATTTTGAAGAAGACCAAAGCAGGAGGCATCAGAATCCCAGACTTTAGCCTCTGCTACAAAGCTGTAATCAAGACAGCATGGTATTGGCACCAAAACAGACACATAGACCAATGGAATAGAATAGAAACCCCAGAACTAGACCCACAAACGTATGGCCAACTCATCTTTGACAAAGCAGGAAAGAATATCCAATGGAAAGAAGACAGTCTCTTTAACAAATGGTGCTGGGAGAACTGGGCAGCAACATGCAGAAGGTTGAAACTAGACCACTTTCTCACACCATTCACAAAAATAAACTCAAAATGGATAAAGGACCTGAATGTGAGATAGGAAACCATCAAAACCCTAGAGGAGAAAGCAGCAAAAGACCTCTCTGACCTCAGCCACAGCAATGTCTTACTTGACACATCCCCAAATGAAAGGGAGTTCAAAGCAAAAATGAACTACTGGGACCTCATGAAGATAAAAAGCTTCTGCACAGCAAAGGAAACAACCAACAAAACTAAAAGGTAACCAACGGAATGGGAAAAGATATTTGCAAATGACATATCGGACAAAGGGCTAGTCTCCAAAATCTATAAAGAGCTCACCAAACTCCACACCCGAAAAACAAATAACCCAGTGAAGAAATGGGCAGAAAATATGAATAGACACTTCTCTAAAGAAGACATCCGGATGGCCAACAGGGACATGATAACATGCTCAATGTCGCTCCTCATCAGGGAAATTCAAATCAAAACCACACTCAGATATCACCTCACGCCAGTCAGAGTGGCCAAAATGAACAAGTCAGGAGACTATAGATGCTGGAGAGGATGTGGAGAAATGGGAACCCTCTGGCACTGTTGGTGGGAATGCAAATTGGTGCAGCCACTCTGGAAAACAGTGTGGAGGTCCTCAGAAAGTTAAAAATAGACCTACCCTATGACCCAGCAGTAGCACTGCTAGGAATTTACCCAAGGGATACAGGAGTACTGATGCATAGGGGCACTTGTACCCCAATGTTTATAGTAGCACTCTCAACAATAGCCAAATTATGGAAAGAGCCTGAATGTCCATCAACTGGTGAATGGATAAAGAAATTGTGGTTTATATACACAATGGAGTACTACATGGCAATGAGAAAGAATGAAATATGGCCCTTTGTAGCAACGTGGATGGAACTGGAGAGTGCGATGCTAAGTGAAATAAGCCATACAGGGAAAGACAGATACCATGTTTTAACTCTTATGTGGATCCTGGGAAACTTAACAGAAACCCATGGGGGAGGGGAAGGAAAAAAAAACAAAAAAGAGGTTAGAGTGGGAGAGAGCCAAAGCATAAGAGACTCTTAAAATCTGAGAACAAACTGAGGGTTGATGGGGGGTGGGAGGGAGGGGAAGGTGGGTGATGGGTATTGAGGAGGGCACCTTTTGGGATGAGCACTGGGTGTTGTATGGAAACTAATTTGACAATAAATTTCATATATTGAAAAACAATAAATAAAATTATCTGACACATTTATTGTACCAAGTCCCAAAAGGCATCGCATTATTCATAAGAATGCATAGCTCCAGACTATTTCAAGGGGCCCCTCTCTCCAGGTTTCAAGATGTGCCACACATTCCTCTCATGTATTCACCTTCTTCCCCAAACTTATGGAAGCTGTCTCTAGGCTCAACAGGGCAAGGCAGCTTTGGGAATGACCCTCTGCCTTTTTCTTGGGGTGTCTTCCTGACAATAAAACTCTGTTTGCTTCAAAATGGGTATTTTAGACATTGGCTTACTGTACATCAGGTGCATGGACAAGGTGAAGTTCAGTAACAGTTGGCAGGTGACCTAGTGTCAATGTAATCTGTTCTGTGACCAATTTACCTTATCACAGCATCTTCTTGAGGTAGCCAGTGCTCTAATGGCTCTTAAGTGTTCAACTCATGCCCACCAATTTTGTGGCTTTGGCTTCCAAGATGTCCCTTAGCAACAGATGACAAACAACATAAAAGACACAAACAAAGGAAAACAAATTCTTTCTCTGGTAGGAATCGGATCAATAAACAAAGAGTACTCTAACAAATTTTAGCCAATCACTTAGCTCAAGGAACCAGTTCCACAAATATTTTCTCTGGTAATCTAAATTTAGAAAGAGAGAAAAGGTACTTTTACCAACTCTTGCTATATTGACTCTGCAGATAGAGATTCTGGGAGGCTCTATCCTCCCGGTAAGAAATCTTACTTTCTGGCTGCCGTGTGTCTGATATCCCAAGTAATTCTCAACTACAACAATGTCCAGGGTGAGCAGTGTCCAGTGAGTTAAAGTATCCTCTCTCCTGCGTTGACCATTGGGAAGCAAGAATTCTTATCCCCATTAAGGTACCTTCTAGCTGGACTAAGAATTAAATTAACATGAGAGAGATTAAAAGGAGAAATTCATATTCAATAGTGTTTGTTCAGGAAATTCGTATGTTTGTGTGGATTCTCCATATGTATGCTATGAAATTTGTTTTTCCCCTGTGAATCTGTCTCATGTCCATTTGATTCTTAGTCCAGCAAGAAGGACTCTGGAAGGGGACAGGAATTCTTGTTCCCCAACAGCAGTAACATTAAGTAAGAGAAAAATGATCCATTATTTTCACATGGTAGATTGAGAATGACAGAAAGACACAAACTGACCCTGGCCAAAGGATACAAGGCTTCTCAATTGTTAGTAGCAAGTGTGTCTTACTACCTACAGACATCTATTCAGAGACTGCTAATCGTGCTCCAGAATCTATTTTCTCCTTCTTTCACGGCAGCAATTTTCAATATGAATATGGCTATACAGATTAAGACTACATTTGTTACATTTTATGGCCTCCTTTGCTGCTGGACATGACCATGCAATTACATTCTGAGTATGAATGGAACCGATGTGTGTCACTTCTGAATCGTACCCTTAAAGTGGTGTCTCAAAATGATGATAAATGCCTTCTCCTTCTTCTTATCCTGCTTTTCTGGCTCACTGTAAATATTGCAGTGGGCCATCCCATTACTTTAAGATTAAATAAGAATATAGAACGAGACTGAGCCGTGATAAAACTGCGTAGCAAAGCCACCAGCCTCGCTGGGATTTTTGAGAGAGAATTAAAACTAAATCTTTAATCCATTATTGGTTTGAGTCCCTTTAGAAAAATTGAACCTGCTCAATATAGACAACAACCCAGGGCAGGAACCGAGAAGAGCATATTCCCATGAAGGGGGCCACTTGGAATAACACCACTTTATTAGATTAAGCATCATAACATTTGCAAAACCTTGTGGGGTTTTTTTGTTTTTCATTTTTAATCTTTTTAATGTTTATTTATTTTTGAGAAAGAGAAAGACAGAGTGTGAGTGGGGAAGGGGCAGAGAGAGAGGGGAGACAGAGAATCCAAAGCAGGCTCCAGGCTCTGAGCTGGCAGCACAGAGCCCGTCGCAGGGCTCAAACACATGAACCATGAGATCATGACCTGAGTCGAAGAAATTGGATGTTTTGCCCCTGCAAAACCTTGTTTTAGCCCTCTGAATCTTGCCAGCCCATCCCAACTCTAAACTCCTGTGGTGATTCTGCCTTTGCCCCTCATGCCCACTGGGCATTAATACCCGGTGGCAAGTAATATTTTTGGTTCCTGAGGAATTACAGGTTCCTGAGCGAAACAATGAATTTGAAGCACAAAGAAGGATTTAATGCACCATGGCTGTTTTGAAGATGGAGGGATCCACCCGAGGAGGAATGGATGGCCATAACGGGCTAAGAGGGAGGTCCTGTGTGAACAGCCAGGTATTAGTGTTGCTTTGCTACCTGAAATTTCAAAATTGGCCCTAGTACAGAGAAGGCAAGGGGAGAGGGAAGAAAGAGGCAGACCACCCCGGATCGGTAGGGGGTAGGTTTAAGAAGCAAGGGAAATTCTGAGGCTTGTCTTGGACTGCCACAAGACCAGTAGATCTCTGTACCTGCCCACCAGAATCTTAAAGTCTATATAGCTAAAAGCTATATTGCTAAAAGCAAGTCTTCCACTTGTATCCATAATTGCATTTCTCTGTTATGATTTTATATATAGGAAATTGCTCCAGATTTTTAACATTATTATTTTAATTATTTTTCACTGATTTTTTTCTGTTTCAACATGCCCTGCATTTTTGCCCTTTCCCTTTGTCCTACCTTTTCAATTCTACATTCCTCATTTCTCTCTCTAAGTTTATGCTTTTGCTGAAGTAAAAAATGTCATTTCTTTCTAGCCTTTATTTAAGAGTTCAGTATTTGATTGGTGAACCACGTAACACCAGTGTTTTAGACAGGGCTAGTTTCATAGTAAAGGCTCTGTATCAAATTTTATTGAACTGTAAGATATTGATGTCTATTGAGTTATAAAATGCAACTACCATGGAATCAGGACCTGATAAATGTGACTAGTTGATGGCTGAAATCAGTGTGAAAAAGGTCCCAAAGCGGTGATTATGAAAGCTATTGTTCATCAAATGATTCAAGACTCTTTCAATCCTCAATTCATTTATCTTGCTATATGTACTTTATTTCCTGTTTGACCCCAGTGAATCCCAGAACCTCTTTTGTATTACTTATTTGAAATAGAATAAAAAATCTGTTTCCAAAGGACTTCTGAGACCGGCAAAATAAATGAGACAATTAAAAAGCCCATTCTGTAACCAAAAGGGAGGAAAAACCTGTAAAACACGTAATGAAAAAATCTTTCCAATTACAGATTCTAAAAGAAATATATATCGATGTATATATAATTTGATATATTCCTTCTCAGCATGCTTTCCTTATCTATGAGTTCCTAAAGAGCTGATTTTTCATCATAAAGAGCAAGTCTTTAAAAAGACACTGACTTTTTGAAACTAAAGTATGCCAGGAATTCCAGCAATTCCTGTTTTCTGGCAGGGCCTGGGAGGTGGGGGGTGGGAAGAGCAAAAGTTTGTTCCTGTTCAATAGTTGGAGAAAATACTACTTGTTGGTATTATATTCCAATTATATAAGTATTTGGTATTATATTCCAATTCTATTATATAAGTCAATATTGCATAAACTGCCTTTTTCAACCCTGTAGGTATATACCAGAAACTCTCCCCTATGCCTGCCTCCTTGGAGGAGCTTTTGAAAGATTTCTTATTTTGTCTCTGCCTCCTCATCTCTAACACTCCCCACTCGCCCTTCTCCTCCTTATTCCTCTTATTTTTTTTAGCTTAACCCTCAATAAACTCTCCTTGCAATCAGATTTACATACAGTTTCCACAAATAACAGGTATTTCTTTTATATTAGTGAAATAATAAAAAGAGATCTGATACCAAGATGTTCTTGTGTGAATGGAGGCTAAGAAACATGTTCAAAACAATTTAAATTTCTGATAAAAAAATAAATAAAAGGCATTGGCTTTTGATGTCATGTGGAAAACGTTGGGCTTCAGAGCCGAGGGTCAAGAAAGTATTGTTGAGATGTCTTCGGTGCAAAAAAAGTGGTTTTATGAAAGCACAGGGATGGGACCTGTGGGCAGAAAGAGCTGCATTGGGGTTGTGACAGGTGACTGATTATATACCTTTAGGTTGGGAGGGGGTTAGAGATAGTGTAAGTCTCTAAGGAATTTGGAAACAAGGTTTCCAGGATCTTCAGAGGCTAGCTTTTGTTAGGATAAGGTCACTTACTGCTGTCTAGTAAAACCTTCCTCAAGAGACCCTTCAGATGTATATCAGCGGGCCATGTGTTTGGAGAATGATTGCTAAAATACATTTTGGGGAAGTAGAGCTAAACGAAGTTTCCAAGGGGATTTTCATATGCTAAAGAAGACTTACAGGATCCTGGGGGGTTGGGCTAAGACTGCCTTTTGCCCTTAGCAAAATGTCAACAGCAAGGCAGCTGAGCTCCCACAGGAAGGTCATTCTGCTTGTTTCAAGGACTTGCCAATGGGCTGTAGGCAGTGAGGAAATTTAATTGTATCTACATTTCTTTCTGCCTTTGTTCCCCACATCAGAAGATTCAAAATTTAGTTCACTCACTTGCCAATATGTACAACAGAAATATGTGTTTGTATGTGTTGCATGTACATTGTTGGGGAAGAAGAATTTCCTATACCCTTCAAGATCCTTCCAGCTAGACTAAGAATCAAATTGACATGAGACAGATTAACAGGAGAAAAGCAAGTTCAATAGCATACACACTGAAGAAGAATCTACACAGACATGGAAATTCCAAAGACAGGCAACATGATGCTTATATGAGCTAAGGAGAGGGGTAGGAGGCTGAGGATATAAAGGGGAAAAGGGCTATTAGCAAGAAGGTGAAAGGAGATGTTAAGAAAACAAAAGTTGCTTTATTATGTAGATAAGTTTCTTAGGTAAAGTGGAATCTCTGTTAATACCTTTCTTCCTGGTCCAAGCAGTTGAGGAGGAGATGAAGAGCTTTTTTCTAATCTCCTGGGTTTTGATCACTTTTAACTCAAAATAAAGTTCAGGTCAAAGTCGCCCATCTTGGGGCTTCCTGCCCTTGATACCTACAGTTCCCTCCTCTGAAACTTCTCTGAAGTTTCACACATTAAATCTTGAGCTGGTCGATTGGTTTTATGTTTCATTTTATTGAACCAGTCTGTTAGTCTTGTCACTAGGTCAGTTCGGTTTAACTCATTTCAGGAGGCAGTGATGCAGACATGTTCTCAAAGTGAGGCCTGGGGTTCAAGAAATCAGGTATTGAAAAGACATTTCTATGGCAACAAAATAAAAACAGTGGATGATGATTGAGTCAAAGTATAAATCAATTTCTGAATTCTGAGTATAGCCAGTGGAGATTTCTAGATGTCAAGCTGGAAGCATATTTAGATAGAGTGAGAGCAGGCAATGACAATCTGATGGATCTTCCTGGTTTGCAGTTCAAAGGTGTCTGGTGATGTTTGAGTGGCCCACAGAACAACAGGCATGAAGATTGTCTCATACATGAGCTATTGTAGTGATTTCTCTGCAGTTGACATCAAATTGTTCATATTTAATTTCCAAGGCTTTGGGAGAAAGGGTAGTTTTGTTATGCCCAGAATTCGTGATCCCCAAAGACCACTAGGGAGCCAAGTCCGATGCAAAAGCAAAAGAGCCTTTATTCGAGCTAGCTCGAGCTCAATCCCCTACCTGCACCGACGCAGCGGTGAGATACCAGGGAGAGAGAGCGAGTTTCAAAAGGACAAAGGTTTTATTGGGGCCTAGGGGCAGTTGGTGAGGTAATGGCTGTGGCCTCAGCGGATTGGCTGGGGAAGGGTCGGAGTCCTGTTATGTAGGTCGCTGGGCGTGTTTTGATCAGGAAGTTTGAACTGGTGAGCGGGAGGTTACTCAAGGGGAGGAGGCGAGGTCTGAGGTTTCTGCGATTTTCCCGGAAAAGGGGTCATGTCGGGGACATAGTCACTCAAGGTGGAGGACACAGAACAAGATGGAGTCGGCTGGCGTAGGCCCGCCCTTTCAAAGTGACCTTCTTTACTCATCTGGTAAGGCTGCTGAGGATCAAGCTGAGATTTCCAAGGGGCTTTATTGGCTCCATAGAGTCAACCTTAGTTTCTTAAAGCTGTGTGGTCATATCTGATTCCATGCATGTCTTTCCCAGATATGACATGCCAGTCAAAGCCTTGTTGATATAACCAATGTTTCCAATTGTATCCTGTTACAAGAACTGATTCTTATTGAATTTGTGCAAATAAATATATTGCCATAAAAATATAAGTATACTCACTGAGAGTTTTTGAATTCTGGAGGGTTTAGGTAGGATAGAAAAGATAAATTCTGCTTACAACAATATAATTTATCAGCTTGCTATATGTCAGTTTGTCAGCAAGTCTTCTTGCTCAACTATAGACCCCAACAGTTAAAACCAGAAATAGACAAGACCACTTAGCCCATGCGCTAACTAAAATACATTGTTCTTATTTCTTATTGCACTTTCTTGAGGCATTGAAGAAGAGATTTTGCAATGACCAGAATATTCCAACTACTATCAGAAAAGCCCTGATAGCAATGGAATGCCTAGAAGACCACATTCCACGGGTCCCCTTCCCTGCCCATGACCACCAGTGAAGATATACAAGCCCACATATCATGTGTTCTCTGCCTGCTCTCTTGCATGTGCCCCCCTCCCATTCTCTCCTTAAAAAGTCTAGGTGTCCATCTTGCTGACAGAGAATTTGGTTGTTAAGGCCTGAGCCTGTCACCATCTCTGGTTGCCACACCCAAAATAAATTTCTCCCTTTCTCTTTTCCAAACCCTCATCTCTTGAGTTATTGGCTTCTCTTACAATGAGTTTGTTTGTTTGTTTGTTTTGTTTTATTTTTAAGTAGACTCCATGCCCAGTGTGGAACCCAACAGGGGGCTTAAATTCATGACCCTGAGATCAAGACCTGAGCTGAGATCAAGAGTCAAACACTTAACCAGCTGAGCCACCCAGGCGCCCCTCTTGCAATGACTTTTATCAGAGTTTGTTAGGCAACAGAATTGTCAAACTCAGCCAGGAACTATGCTTTTGATTTGTCCAGCCCCCTCAGGATTTCCCAGGATGGAACAGTTGGCCATGGCAGCATTCCAGGGCTCACATACCCCAAGTTAGTGACTATGATAGATTGATCGATAATAGTTTTGGGCAAGTCAGCCAGGAAGGGTATGGTGCTTTGTTTAGGGACCATATTCACAGACTCTTGATCAAGTATGCCTTGACCCCTCCCAATGTAATGCCCGAAGTTCCGAAACCTCCCACAAAAGTCCACCAGAGTCGTAAGTCAAAGCCAAGCGGCAAGGGTCATTTATTGCAGGTTTGAACCTGGTCCCCCGCGCACTCGTCGCCGGTGACGCAAGAGGCCACGATCAGGGTTGGTACAGCGCTTTTATAGACAGAGACAAGTAGCACAGGGGAGGTTTTAAATTATGAGGTGCCTGATTGGTTGATTTTAAAGTAAGGACATTTGTTGTTCTCTGATTGGGCGTCCTTTGTCTGTCCTTTGGCGGGAAGGCTTTGTCTGTTACTTGTGGCGGGAGAAAAAAAAAAAGGGGGGGAAGGGGGAAGGGGGTAGGCTAGGTGAGGAATGTGCTAAGCAAGCAGGTTTACAGAAGCGAGAAATGCCGGTTAGTTTATGTACAATCACTCATTCCATCACATATCGGACCACACTTAGGTTTACAACCCATTCTACTACACAGCGGGTTACATTCAGGAAAGGCCTCACAATGCTCGTAGCAAACAGCAAGCAAAACAGACTTCTCAGCAATTGTATTTCTTATCAAAGATCCATAATAAGCAGAAAAGAGAACTTTAGCTTTAAACTAAGGCAGGGCTGTCATTTGGATTTAAAGCTGTTCTTTTCACCAACGGTTGGATTGCCTCAGAGGGGTGGCCAAAAGGTAGAAGCTGAAGAGACCATTTGCCTCAGGGAAGCTCCCCATCCTCCCCTTGCTGATGCAGCTGCCACTTCACATATAGTTTGAAAAGAGAAACAGATTTGGGAAGCACCCAGCTTCATTCTCCTGGGTAAGTAGTATTGCTGTGCTTGCCAGAACCCTCTGATTTCCACTTTTGGACTAACCTGTCTAATACTTAGTACCAAGTAATGTGAAATTATGGTATAAGACTAGTAGTCTCCACTTCCTCTTACCGAGGAATTTGGCTTTTCTTTTCTGGAATTTGGAAGAGTAGTCTCTTTAGTTTGGTTTCTTTCATTTCCTACTCATTCTTTTCTTCTCTTTCCAGGATGGGAAATGCTACTTCCCTCCCCTCTGACAGTCCATTGGGGTGCATTTTGGCAGCATGATCTACATATTACTATAAGCCTATCCCTAAGAAGAAGATGACTTTTTACTGCAACACCACATGGCCCATGGATGCACTAGAATCAGGAGAAAAATGGCCTTTGGGTCTTCAAATTGCCATACTACCCTCCAATTAGAATTATTCTGTCAAACATCTGGCAAATGGGATAAAATTCTATATATTTGAGCTTTTATGGTGTTATATAATAAAGATTCAGCACATAACGGCTCTTAGCTCATGATGCAAAGAAAGCCAGAGGTTAAAGTATGTGAAGATAGTAGGCCTCATGAGGAAAAATAAAATGAGGAACTCATCTTGCTACAATCTTTGAGCTCCCCTGCCCCCTGAATTCTACTGGCCCCGACCATAGATAATCACAGAGCCCCATCTGCCCCAGTTTCTCCCCCACCTAGTTAGGCTCTAGGGTCAGGAATGGTCTCCCCTATTAAGCCCCACCAGAGCACCCAATCTGATCAGGAGGCACCCTGATTTGGAACAGAGCAATTTCATTTACAGCAATATCCTGTAGGGAAGAATCCCCAGGGACTGCTTGCCAGATATTATTGGACACACAGTCCTTTCTCTACCTCAGACCTTTTTTTTTTTTTAATTTTTTTAATGTTTATTTATTTTTGACAAAGAGAGAGACAGAGCATGAGCAGGGGAGGAGCAGAGAGTGGGAGACACAGAATCCAAAGCAGGCTCCAGGCTCTGAGCTGTCAGCACAGAGCCTGATGTAGGGCTCGAACTCACAAACTGCGAGATCATGACCTGAGCCAAAGCCAGAGGCCTAACCGACTGAGCCACCCAGGCGCCCCTACCTCAGACCTTTTAAATTGGAAAAATTCAAACCCTACTTATAGAGACGATCCTCACAAAATGTCTGAATTGTTCACTATTATTTTTGCCACTCATAAGCCTATCTGGACAGAGGTGCAGACTGTTTTCTCCTTACAGCCAATGAGTGGCACCTAGTGATTGATAAATCACATGAGGAGGTTGGCATCTGTATGGTAAAAATCCAGGTAATACTCTGTTACTGGCAGGGCAAGCCCAGTGGTCAAACCTGGTTGGGACACAAATGTTGATGAAGAGCTGGTTTATCCAAACCATTATCAAAGGTGTATGTTAGCAGGATTGAGGGAAGGAATCCCAAAGCAAAATAGTCTTAAAATCTAGGAAATTCAACAAAAATTAAATGAAAATCCCTCCAAATTTCTGGAGAGGATTTATCAAGCCTATTGAAAATATACTGATGAGGATCCTGAAGCTCCCAAAAATCTCAGAATGGTTAATGTGACCTTTCTTGGACAAAGTGTCCCTGGTGTAGGTAGGAAAGAAGGTGCAGAAGGTCGAGGGAGAAGTAGGTATGAACTCTTCTTAGTTGCTTTTCAAGCATTCAATTATAGGGATAAAAAGCATATGAAACAGGCTACTCTGTTTCTCAGAGCTCCACCACCTCCCAAAAGGGCCAAACCCAAAAGAATTGAAGATCCACCCAGCCCCCGCCACCCTGCTGTTGATCAGTGTGCCTACTGCAAGGAGGAACAAGGGCACTGGAAAAGGAAAAGAGTACCCAAAAGGGCACTCTTGGGACACAAGAGTGTCCCAAACTTAAAGAGGTAAAAACAGGTAAAAGGTGACCTCAAAAGCAGATTATCTCATGAGTCCTGGACTAGGATGAGGATTGAGATCTCCCAAGGGCTCTAATGGCTCGAATAGCACTGATTTCCATCTCTCCACAGTACTGCTGGGTACAACTGACAGAGGAGAACCAATTGGTTGACTTCCTAGTCAATACAGGTGCTACGAATTCAGTTTTAAATTCAAAGTTGACAAGGGAAAGTGGCAGTTCTATAGCTGTTGTAGGCATAACCAGACAGCTCCAATGACATCTGTTGTTGCAATCCTTAGAACATCTAATGGGGGGAAAGATATCAAAACATAGTTTCTTGTCTGTACCTGATTGCCACATCCCACTGTTGGGGAGAGACATGCCATGCAAATTAAATGCCCAGACAACATTCTTGCCAAAACAACAGCAGTTCCACTGACAGGTGCCTCCCGAGCAAGCTCTTTACTTTGAGTTGCTCCTCACTCAACAGGACATAAACGAAGACCTGTTTCCACCTAAAATCTATGAAGTGTGAGTAATGCCTTGTGGATCGAGGGAATCCCAGGATAAGCAAAGGATGCTACCCCTGTCCCTGTACAATTAAAATAACATGAAAAACAGTCCATAAGAGACAGTACCTCTAATTTTTTTTTAATTTTTATTTATTTTTGAGAGATGGAGAGACAGAGCGCAAACTGGAGAGAGGCAGAGAGAGAGGGAGACACAGAATCTGAAGCAGGTTCCAGGCTCTGAGCTGTTGGCACAAAGCCTGATGCAGGCCTCAAACATGCAAACTGTGAGATCATGACCTGAGCCAAAGTCAGATGTTTAACCAACGCCATCCAGGTGCCCTGAGACAGTTCCCTTTAAAACAGGAAGTGCTGAAGGGTATCCAGTCTGTTTTACCTAAGTTTTTTCTTTAGGTTTATTTATTTTGAGATAGAGAGAGAGAGAAAGTGGACACATGAGCACGAGTGGGAGAAGGGGCAGGGAGATAGGAGAGAAAGAATTCCAAGCAGGCTCGGCATGCTGTCAGCGCAAAGCCTGATGTGGGGCTCGAATTCACAAACCATGGGATCATGACCTGAGCCAAAATCAAGAGTCTAACACTTAACCAACTGAGCAAGCCAGTCACCCCTTACTTAAGTTTTTAAAACATGGACTCATCCAACCCTGCTGGCCGTACAATACGCCCATACTTCTGGATTAAAAGACTCATATTAATGACATTGTGCAGGATATTCACCCTTCTGTACTTAATCTTTATGCCCTCTTGGCCATCACACTGGAAAATTATGGCTAGTGTTCTGTTATAGACCTAAAAGATGCCTTTTGGGGGGGGGGGTCCCATTGGATTCTGAATCTCAGCTATTGTTAGCCATTGAATGACAAGATCCAAAAACTAAAACAATTTCCCAATACTATTGGACCATACTGCCTCAAGGGTTTAAGAATTTGCCCACTTTACTTGGTGAGGTACTGTCCAAAGATTTAAGAACACTACAGTTAGATCAAGGGATACTCCTCCAGTACATGGATGATTTGATAATACCAGCCCTCATTTTGAACACTGTCTCTCAAATCTAATCCTGATGTTAAACCACCTGGCAAACTGTGGGTATAAAGTATCTCTTCAAAAGACCCAGATATACAAACAACAGGTGTCCTGCTTGGGCTTCCAATTAAGTCAAAGGATTCATAGCTTAATGATGGATCAGAAACAAGCCATTGTGAACATCAAAATACCCACAAATTGGAGGCAATTTTGTAGATTTTCAGGAATGGAAAGTTTTTGTCATATTTGGATACCTAATTTTGCCTTCATATTTAGGCCCCTTAATAAATGTTTTAAAGAAACAGACTCAGACCCTATGATTTGGATATCTGGGTGCCAAAAAGCTTTCAATGCATTAAAAGAAAAGCTGATGACAATTCTTGCCCTGGGCCTGCTGAATTCAAATAAATCTTTTATGCCATATGTTCATGAAAGAGTCTAGGACTAGGCATGTTGCTTCAGATATTGGGGACTACTTCCCAACTCACTGCCTATTTTAGTAAGCCATTGGATGCAACTATAAAAGGTTGGCCCCCATATCTTTGAGCAGGGGCAGCTACCTGTGACATACTCAAAGAAGCTGAAAAGTTTACTTTGGGACAGCCCATAACTGTATTTGTATTACATCAAGTTTTAACATTACTGGAGCAAAAGGGAAGTTATTGGATTATTGCAGGGCACAAAGGCAAATATCTGGAAGTTCTCTTGGATAATCCTAATGTAACATAACCCTAAGATTTTCAGGAATATTAAATCCTACCACTTCGCTTCCAATAGCAGAGGACTCAAAGGCAGATCATGACTGTTTGGAGATTCTCAAGACTGTTTTCTCAAGCAGGATGGATTTAACAGATCAGCTTCTACATGATATGGATTGGGACCTGTTCAGTGACAGTACAGTTTCATGGAAAAGGACCAATGAAAAGCCAGATATGCCATAGCTACTATGGAGCAGGTAATAGAGGCTAAGGCTATTTTCCCAGGGGCTTCTGCCCCAAAGGTCAAGCTGATTGCATTGAGCTCAGCCTTGCAGCTAACTTCAAGAAAAAAGGTGAACATTTATACAATTTGTCGATATGCCTTTATGATAGTTCATGCCCATGGCACTAACTGGAAAGAAAGGGGGTTCCTCACTTCAGGGAACAAGGACATTAAGTTTTCTCTGGAAATCTTGGCTTGGTTAGAAGCAGAGGCATTACCATCTGAGGTGGCTATTGTGCATTGCCCAGGCTATCAGCAGACCAATTCTTATGAAGCAAAAGGGAACCAAGCTGCAAATAAAGCAGCCAGACAACAGCAATTAGAACTCGACTATTCCTTGGAGCACTGATCCCTAGTTTTGACTTAAGTGGATTTTTAAAAATGTTTATTTATTTTTGAGAGAGACAGAGACAGAATGTGACAAGGGTAGGGGCAGAGAGAGAGGGAGACACAGAATCTGAAACAGGCTCCATGTTCTGAGCTGTCAGTACAGAGCCTGATGTGGGGCTTGAACTCACAAACCGTGAGATCATGACCTGAGCCCAATTCAGATGCTCAACCAACTGAGCCACCCAGGTGCCCTGACTTAAGTGGATTTAAACCCTGCTACACTGAGGTCAATGAAAAGCATACCCACAACTGGGGTTTTACTAAATGAGATGACATCTCTACTTGGAGAGTCAATATGCATGGTCTGATTCTCTTACCAGAAGGGCTTGTTCACTTGGTCCTTAAACATCTGCATGAGAGCACCCACGGTGGACAAGATGCCCAACTGGATATAGTACACCCTCATTCATGTGGACCAAGTCTCCAAAAGACTGAACAGCAAATAACTTTCTATTGCCTCTTGTGTGTCTGGAACAATGCTAAGACTCAGAGCACGCTAGTCCAGTATTCAGGCACGTCCCTTTTGAAGAATGGCAAGTGGATTTTACCCAAATGCCTAAGGCTCCAAGAAATTTTAAGTACTTACTTGTGTTTGTGGGTACTTTTCCTGGGTGGGTCGAGGCTCTCTGCAGACAAATGGAAAGAGCTTCTGAAATAGCCCCAGTTCTCCTGAAGGATTTGATATCCAGGTATGGCCTACCAAACTCCATTCAGAGTGATAATGGGCCTTCATGCATTTCTGAAGTCACTCCACAAGTGAGTAAAATGCTACAAATAAAATGGAAACTCCATGCTTCATAGAGACCACAGTCAATGGGAAAAACAGAGAAAATGAACCATACTTTGAAAAAGACCATTGCAAAGTTGTATCAAGAAACTCATTTAACATAGAATAGAGTGCTACTGCTTACCCTTCTGCATCTAAGGGTGGCACCTAGACATAAGCTCAGATTGAGCCTCTATGAAATTGCACAAGGGAGACCATCCCTGACCTCTTGTGTTCTGCCTCTTCCCACCCAGATAGGGGAGAAATAAAAATTAAACAATATGTACAACATTTGAACCAAATATTAACCCTTATTCATACGTTTGCTTCCTCTAGGACAGCCCCCTTGCTGGGAGAAACATTGCAGCTGTTTCAACCTGGGGTCAAGGTCTTGTTAAACACTTGGTAGAGCATGGACCTGACCAACAATTAACTGAAAAATGGACTGGACATTATGCCGTCCTATTAACAACCCATTCCTCCTCAAAATTAAACAGACTGAAACCATGGATATGCCATACAAGAGTTAAATGGTGCCCACATGCAGAAAAGGAGCAGACAGAAGAAGAGACCACTGAACATCCCCACACTGGAAAAGCCACCCTATGCAGGACTTAAAATATTTCTTTAGGAAAAAAGAACCCATAACACCTACATTCATTCTGTGCTATGCATTAATCATGTCTTATTTCTCCCTAGGTAGGAAAGACAATGCCCTAGTTTGGCTAACTCAGATTTTGGCCACAGCTACCCGTGCTGTCAAATATTGGACATGTTGTCCAGAAGGCCATTAGGTGTTGGACCATGGAGATCCCTTGGTCCACCCCATTTACAACACCTCAGGAGTTTCTGAAGATTATTGGTTTCCAATCATTAAGACTCAGACAATAATGTATAGGATTAGAATAAATTTAAACTTATAGCTTTTGTTCTTACTGATATTTGTTGAAAGGATGTTACAGCAAATACTCGGTGCCCAGGAAGAGACAAGCCACACACACTCAGGGAATCAGGAAAGACTGTTTATTGAGCACTGGTGCCGGCCCAGGGGAATCACCTCCAAAGCCTGAGCCCTGAACCTTGGCATCGGCAGGCCCCCTTTTGTGGCTGGGATTGTAGGGGGTTGAGAGACAAAAGAAAAAGGGGAGGGGGCACTTATCAGTGGTGCCAGGCAGGCAGTTGGTGGACAAAGGAGGCAAGCAAGATTACAGAAGCTAAAAGTATGCAAGGGGAGTATCCAGCCTTGGACATCAGGCTGGTACCTTTTATCTTGTTTTTACTAGCTTTTCTTCTCAAGGACATTAAAGGCCCAATTTCCAACACCTCCCCTCTTTTTTTTTCCTTTCAGAAAAAGGTTGGTCCCAGAGAAGATAGGGGTAGGAACTTTACATCACAAATGCACAAGTATCCACATTTTCTCCAAGGTGGAGATTTGGTACATATTTTTTATGAGAGATGTTAATGTCTGGACATAAGAGCTCTTCTAGCAGTTCTTTTTGTTTTCAGTCTTAGACAATGGTGGGCTGCGTTTATATTTCAGAGACATTAGATTTATAATTTTAAGGAATGGAGAAAGAATGTAATTTTTTTCTTAGAGTTTCAGGGTAATTGCAATTTAAAATTTACCTTTTTCCCTACTTAAATATGAACAATTTTGTTCCAATATTTTGATTTTTCATAATATCCACAAACATTATGTAAGATAAATAAGCATGGTTGGGGAATTGGTAAAGATAGGTGGCCTCAACTTGTTTCTGGTTTTGTAGAGATTTGTAAGACAAAGAGTTATTTCTGATCCCCCAAAGAACTAGATTATAGCCTAAATATCAAGGGACTGGCCTGCCCTTTTAACTAAATTTGCTTTTTTATATTATGGATATTTTTAACTAAAATGGGAATCAAAAAATTTTTATCTTTGTGAAGTCTGTATGAAGCATTTTAACAAAAGCCTCCTTTCTGGATACACAATTCAACCTTGGCTTGTATTACTCTCCGAATATTGGCCTTTTGCAGATCTTCTATAGGAGTGCCTAGAAAAAATTTTGGTCCTGTTTCCTCTGTAAAGTGGGTAGTGAATAGTCATTAACCTTCCAAATTTCTAAGTTTGTTAGGATGTTTTCAGAGTGAAGGTAATTTAAAAGATTTTGCTAATGTCCAGAAGACTCAAATTCTTTTTCAGGTGAGAGGGGGGCGTCTAGGATACCTCTGCAAAGGGAATTGCATAAGAATTCCTAAAGCTGGCAGAGCCTGATTATTCATCCCTGCAAGATATGAGCAAAGCAAGCCTTATTGACAGTCTCAAGTGCTTTTTATTTTCTGGCTATCAACATTTACATGAATAATCAGTATACTGAGAACCTAGAGAATAAGTCTGAGTGTTCCCTGTAAATCTTGTAGGAAAAGGTAAGTTAAAACAGTCAGATGAGGCCAGATTTTAAGGGGAATTTATGTTGGATCTGGATATTTATTTTTAAGTCTTAAGTCTAATTTCTGTGATTTTATCTTGTCAAGGGGTCCCTAAGGCTAGCCATTATACTAATAACACAATTAAGAGTTCTCTTTAAAGAATATTTTCTTTTACATACAGGCAATTTAAAGGATCCATCTACTGGTCATTGACAAGTAGGTTCTATAAATCGTGACTCAAACCCATAAACCTTAATGGCATAACCAGGCAGAAGAGGCATCCAAAGGGGGCACAGATGATGCAACCCAAGGATCTGAGAGTTTAGTTTCAGAATTAGTCTAAGAAAGCAAAAGCGTTTGTTGCAAAGGTGGTAAGGATGTTGTAGTGAAAAAGGTGTTTCTGGTCTCCCATAAAAATGTGAGACACCTCCAGTCATAGACGTGCTAATCTGTGACACTGGGTAGGTGATACTGGAATGGGACTTTCCAGCACTAATCAAGCAATGAAGGCTGAGATGACAAAGTTCTCATGGACTGGAACGTCATGGTAAACACCCTAGAAAACTGGCACAGCCATGGTGGGAAAACGGGGGAAAGACAGAGAGAATCAGAGTTAGATCCCCAGTCTGTTGGACTGGCCACCAAGGTGCATCTCAGTAAGTGCACCATGTAGATGGTGGAGAACAAAGAGAATGTTCTCATTGGTTTCAAAGCTAAGCTCTTAGAACACAGAACAAGGCAAAAGGAAAAATATATGCACATTAACAGCCTTGGTTAAACTTTGGCTCTCTTGGATCCAAACTAATACTGAAGAGGAATGTACCATGGGTTGGCGATTGTGTGCTGTTTTATAGTATACCTTGTTACACAGAAGTATTCTGGTGGGTAACCTAGTGCCAATCCAATCCGTTTGATGACCAACTTATCCTATCACAGGCATCTTCTTGAGGTGGTGAGTGCTGTAACAGCTTTTAAGTGCTCAACTCATGCCCACCAATTTTGCAGCATTGGCTTCCAAGATGTCCCTTAGCAACCGATGACAAACAACATAAAAGACACAAACAAAGGAAAACAAAGTCTATCTGTGGGAGTAAATAGATCAGTAATCAAAGAGTACTCTACCAAATTTAACCAGAGTTGCTTAGCTCAAGGAACTACTTCCACAAATATTTTCTGCTAATCTAAATTAAGAAAGAGAAAAAAGGACTCTTACCATTCTTGCTCTATCAGATTCTGGAGACAGAGATTCCAGGAAGCTGACATGTTAAGAAATCTTACTTTCTGCTGCTGGTATTTCAGATTTAAGGATCTCTCAGATGTAGCAGTGTCCAGGGAGTTAAAAATATCACCAATGACACCAACTGTTGGGGAGGAAGAATTTGCTCTGCCCTTCAAAATCTGTCCTTGCAGGCAGACTGAGAATCAAATTGACATGAGACAGATTAACAGGAGAAAATCAAATTTAATAGGATACATATATACAGGGAATCCACACAGACATGGAAATTCTAAAGACAGGCAACATGATGCTTATATGCGCTAAGGATAGGGGTAGGGGCCTGATGACACAAATAGAAGGAAGATGATTAGCAAGAAGATGAAAGATGTTTGGAAAACAAAGGTTGCCCTATTATGTGGATAAGTTTCTTAAGTAAAAAGGAACCTCTGTCAATAGCTATCTTCCTAATACATGCAGGTAGTTGAGGGGGAGGTAAAGAGCTTTTCCTAAATCTGGTGAGTTTCAATTGCTTTTAACTCAAAATAATGTTCATGCCAAAGTGGCCCATCTTGGGGCAATCTCTTCTTGGCCCCTACAGTATACATACAAACATACAACAAGGGAGATTGGGGAAGGAGAATGAGTTGAATTATCAAATGATAAGAATATGTTTATTCATAGTATCACACTTCAAAATGATCTGCAGATATCATTTTCTATGTGTGCCATGATATGAAAACAATTTGGAGAACACTGTTCGTAGGGAATTTCTGAACCAGTGAGACAGTCCTTTTTCAAACTGAGATGTTAATTCCTTGATTTAGTAATGGGAATTATGTGAATCTGTCCCTCCTAAACTGGAATTTTTCCCCTATAATCTGCCCTTGACCTAAAAAATGTTGTTCATTCTTGGGAAATATGTGAGCGTGTGTGTGTGTGTGTGTGTGTGGGTGTGTGTGGGGGGGGGTGTGTTTGTGCATGCTCTTGCCCGTGTATTTGATTGGAGGAGATAAGGACATTTCAGTAGTACATCTCAAAGTGTGGTCTATGGAAGGGTGTCAGTCTATGAATACTTTGTTCCTGATAAATGTAGAATTTAAAAGACAGAGTTTGGACACATTAACACCAATTTGGTATTGTCGGGCCTTATGTTTTCTTTCCGCATGATGAAGGAAAGCTTCTGACAAGATATTGGACTGGATTTGCTACAGGACATTATTTTTTGGACTGTTGATGTTCCATGCATTGTTTAACTTAAATCCAAATAAAGCCACATTTTTGGAAATGCATTGTTGATTTCTGTAATTGTCCTAATCAACCCATGAATGGGCTTAGCCGCATCCCATGGAAAAGTGGGATGTCCTTAAACCTTTATAATGCTAGTACAAAGGAGAAGGTGAGTTCTGACAGCAGAGAGGGAAAATTTTACATGTTTCAGTTTGGCAAAATTGCAGATAGACCTGGACTTCCAAGACAGTGGGGCTGACTAGAGAATTTTAAGGGTGAGAACTGAGGCTGTACCCTTTGTGGAGGGTGAAGCTTAAGAAAAGGTCAGAGTTGGGGCACCTGGTTGTCTCAGTCAGAAGAGAATGCAACTCTTGATCTCATGATCATAAGTTTGAGCCCCATGTTAGGTGTAGAGATTACTGAAAACATAAACTTAAAAAAAAAAGAATAGGTCAGGGTTGTAGGGGCCAAAGGTAGGCCACCCCAAGATTGCCACTTTGGCATGAAAAATATTCTGAGTTGAAGGCAATCAAGACAATACAGGCTCACAAGAAACTTTTGTTCCTCCCTTAAGTACGTAGAAGAACCTAAGTTGGGGATCTTTCCCACAATAAGGGTTATCAGCAGAGGTAAATTTTATCTGAGTGGCCCGTCTGTCTGGCAGGGCAAACATCTAATTACCAAACATCTGCTCTTCTTACTGCCTTATGAGGTGTATTTCTTTCCTCTGAAGTCCCAGACCCCTACCTGCTTCTCCTTAGTTTAGAATGGCATATATATCTCATTTGGCCTGACTGTATTTAGAATTTCCATGTTTGTGGGGATTCTCTGTATGTATGAAATTACAATTTATTTTCTCCTGTTAATTCATCTCTTGTCAATTTGATTCTTAGTCTGGCTAGAAGAACCCTTGAAGGTGACAAGCATCCTTGCCCCCTGACAGTTAGCTTATACAGTGGGATACTTTAATTCAGTGGATACCACTTGCCCCAGCCACTGCTGCAGCTGAGAGATCCTTGGGACATCTGACATATAGCAGGCAGAAGATGAGATTTCTTACCTTGTCAGCCTCCCAGAATTTCTCGCTGCAGACTCTGTTGGAGTGAAAGTGGTGAGAATCTTTTTTCTCTCTTTCTACATTTCGATTAGCTGGAAAAAATATTTGGAACGAGTTCCTTGGGCCTAGCAACTCTTTGCTTAAATTTGGTAGAGTACTCTTTGTTTACTGTTCCATTTCCTTCCAGAGATGGTGTATGTTTTCTTTTGTCTGTGTCTTTTATGTTGTGTGTCATCAGTTGCTAATGGACATAGCCAAAGCTGCAAAGTTGGTGAGCATGGGTTGAGCACTTAAAAACTGTTAGATTACTCACCACCTCAAGAAGATTTCCGTGATAGGATAAGTTGATCATCAAATGAGTTAGATTGATACTAGGTCACCCACCAACCTTAAGAAAACTTCTGCACAATGAGGTGTGCTACAAAAAAACACACAGTCCCCAACCCCATGACATATCCCTCCTGGGTATTAGTTTGGCTCCAAGAGAACCAAGGTTTAGATAAAGCTACTAGATTTTTCCTTTTGCCTTGTTTTATGTTTTAAGAATTTGGCTTTGTGACCAATGAGAACATTCTCTTTGGTCTTCACCATCTGAATGGTGCATTTACTGGGGTGCAACTTGGTGGCCAAATAGACTGGGGATCTACATCTCCTTCTCTCTGTCCAGCTGAGCCAATTCTCACAGGTGTTTATCATGAGAACTTCCAACCCATAGTACCCTATTTCATCTCAACCTTTGTTGCTTGATTAGTGCTGGAAAACTAAGCATCTGCTCACTGTCACAGATTAGTGGGTCAATGGTAGGAAGCATGTCATGTTTTCATGAGAGACAAGACACTATTTTCTCTATACCATCCTTACTGCTTGTATAATGAAGGTCTTTGCTTTCTTCGACTAATTTCTGAAGTAAACTTTTAGATCTATGCCTTCTCTGGACACCTCTTGTGTCTTTGGTTAAGCCAATAAAAAGCTTACTATTTAAAGTTGTTCTGTATAGATCTTAGTAATCAATGGCCAGATGACGGATTCTTTAAATTAGCTATATTTTAAATACATATATATATTTTATAAAAAGCTCTCAATTGTCTTACCAGTATAACGGTTAACCTTAGGGACTCTCTTGACAAGATAAAATAATTGAAAGTAAACATAAGACAGAAAGAAATGTCCACATCCAATGCAAATTTTCCTTCCTAAAATCTGGCTTCATCTCCCTGTTTTAACTTCCCTTTCCCTACAAAATTGACAGAGATCACTCTGGCCAAATCTCTAGGTTCAAAGTATACAAACTGCTCCTGTAAATGCTGAAAGCCAGAAAATGAATTTAACGAAAGCACTCAAGACTGGCCATAAGGCTCTCTTTGCTCCTATTTTCCAGGCTTCTATAATCAGGCTCTGCCAGCCTAATGCATTCTTACACAATGTCCCTTGCAAGTGTTTCCTAGCCCTTCACACACCACAAAAGCAATCATGTCCCCTGGATAGCAGCAGATCTTTTAAATTATCTCTCCTTTCAAAAGATCCTACTGAATTTTTCAGAGCAATTAGAAATATTATTTGACTATATTCACAGCCTTCCCTTCACTGAAGAAATAAATGACTAAAATTTCTCCTAAGCCCTCTTACACATGATTTGTAAAAGACCAATATTCAAGGGCAAATAGAAGCTAAAGTTGTGTATGCAGAAAAAGGATTTTGTTAAAATGCTTTATACAGACTTTACAAAGACATAAATCTTTTGGTTCTAATTTTAGTTAAAATTCTCCCAGATACAGGGGCACCTGGGTGGCTCAGTCAGTTAAGCATCCAACTCTTGATTTCGGTTCAGATTATGATCTCACAGTTTGTGTGTTCAAGCCCCACGGGGGCTCTGAGCTCATAGCATGGAACCTGCTTGGGATTCTCTCTCTTTCTCTCTTTGCCCCTTCTCTGCTTGCTTACACACATACTCTCTATCTCTCTCAAAATAAATAAATAAACATTAAAAAAAATTCTCCCTGATATAAAGAAGCAGAGTTAAACAGATGGGCCAGTCCCTTGATATCCAGGCTGAAATCCAGGTCTTTGGACAACTAGGAACAACTGTCTTTATTCCACTAATTTCTATAAAACCAGAACTACAACTCTAGAAACAAGTTAAAGCCTGCCTATCTTTACCAATATCCAAACCTCACCTATTCCTCTCAAAATGTTTGTAGATATTATAAAAGATGAGGATATTAGGACAAAGTTGTTCTGTAACTTTAAAAAAAAATGGTAAAGGTTAAATAGAAATAATCCTGAAATGCTAAAAAAATTTTTTTTTGCATTCATTCTCTGTCCCTTGCAATTATAAATCTTATGTCTTTGAGATGTCAACATAGCTATGATGTCCTGAGACTGACAATAAATAAATAAATAAATAAATAAATAAAGGGAAGTATTTAAAAATTGGGCCTATAATATCCTCTCCACAAATATTAGTAGAAACAAAATTAAGATTATGTTTGCATCTTGTCTGTGTAATTGTGTGGGCTTGTGTGTATCCATGTATGTTGTAAATATGAGGTATCTTCTCTGTCTCTGGATGATATTGCTAAAATTAATTTGTAAAAGAACTTTATTTAGTTGGTTTGAAGTTAAGTGCTTGTAAGGGTATTTAAAACTCAGAAAGATAGAACCTAACACATAGGTTTTTTCAAGCTTATGTGATCTGGGACAACATATGATACTAAAGCTAATTTAAGATTGTTGGATTAATTAAAGTAAAACTGTCCCTACAGTTATGCATTAAATGTAACACTTTTCTGTTTTATTTTAGTTGACACACAATATAAATGTAAGACTTATACTACTCATGTCTAACAAGAGCCATATAAGTTCATGGTATCTCTGTTGCAAAATTTGTCAAAAATGAAACAACTTAGAATAATGATTGACGTTGGGGAGCCTGGGTGGCTCAGTGGGTTGGGTGTCTGACTCTTGATTTTGGTTCAGGTCCTGAGAATATACCTGCATTACTGCCTTCTGAAATGAGTTTGACTAAATTGACCCATTGTTTGGACTAAGAGACTAGCTCTGTGAGTCTCTTAGTCCTAACAATGGGTCAATTTAGTCAAACTTTTAACATGTGAAAAGCTCAACTTTTCACATGTGAAACTTCAGGTAAGTGTCATAGGAGAGAAATAGGGGCAAAGGGAAAGCCACTCCAAGATGGCCACTATGGTATGAAGATTATTCTGAGCTGAAAGCATTTGAGACTCTAGGGGCTGAAGAGAAACTTCTGCCTTTCCCTTAACTACATAGAAGAATCTAAATTGGGATCTTTCCCAGAATAAATGTTATTAGCAGAGATAAATTTTATGCGTGACCCATCTGTATGGCAGGTTAAACATCTAATTACCAAACATTTGCTTTTCTTATCGTCCCTGAGAAATGCATTTTTTTTCTTCAGAAATCCCAGAATCCTACCCTCTTCTCCTTAGTTCAGGATGACTTATATTCCTCACTTTGCCTGACTGTCTTGGGACTTTACATGTCTGTATGGAATTCCCCATACGTATGCTATTAAATTGGTTTGTCTCCTGTTTATCTGTCTCATGTCAATTTGATTCTTAGTCCAGCTAGAATGGCCCTTAAAGGGAATAAGAATTCTTGCTCCCTGACAGGGTCTTTGGGCCCTTAAAGGGTTTTTTTTGTTTGTTTGTTTGTTTGATTTTTTTCCAGAAAACAGGAAAGCAATCTCCCCTAACAATAGTCTTTAATAGAATCTAGTTAAAAATTACAGCCTAGATCTCCTTTGTGGTGCTGGGAATTAATTCATCTGAAGTTGAACTTCAGCCTAAGGGGGTTTCATTCTGTCATATATTCTGATTCTTGCTGTACCAAAAATTATATATTCCAAATATCACCTATGGCAGTTTTCCTTCCGACTTCCTGAGGGGCTTCAGAGCAGGACAGCAGAGACCAGCTGTTCTCTCTTAAAGACTATCCTCAACTTTGACAAGAAGAATGCAAACAAGACCTGAGGAGAAGAAACTAAGATTGTTTTGGAGCATAGGAGGCAATATACTTGACAGTTTTGCCAAACAGCTGGAGAGGTGGTATTTTTATGGGAGATTGTTTTAGGTTAGATTCTCACACTATGTCCAACAAGTGACTATGTTCTGAGCTTTGGGTTCTTTTTGGGAGGTGTGTGTGTGTGTGTGTGTGTGTGTGTGCGCATGTGTATGTACACATGCAAGCATGTGTGGTATAATAATTTTAATATAAAATTTCATTGGTTTCATCATTCTTTAAGAAGAATATATATGTCATGCCATATGTCTTTGCCTGATGATTTTGCTGAGATACCCAGGTCTTCTCTCTTCCTTCACCCACTCTGTCCCCTTATGGAATTTTTCAGCCCTCAAAATAAACTTAAAAGGGTCTTCTCAGACCCTAAGTTCATATCTTGGTAATAAGTAAGGTGATTATCCACAAAAGTTCACTAAGGTTGATTCCAGTGGACTAAGTAAGATAGTTATTATTCCACTTAAATGCACTGTATTAGAAGAGTTCACTATATTCTTTTAATTCTTCTTCAATGAGATGTTACAGATGGAAACAATCTGTTGATGAAATCAGTGCTTTTGGCAATTCAATTACAAATATATTCCAAAAGTAATCTACATAAATGGGAAGTATATAATATATCTTATTAAGGCTGGGATCCTATAAAGGCAGCTTTTTCATTTGAATTTGACTCCAAACCCCAGGTGAGTGATGGAAAAAGCACTCAACTGAGAGGTCCCAATTACTGACTGTAAACCTTAACAAGAGTTACCAGTGAACGATCTTTTAAATTTCATTTTCTTTTAACAAATATTTATATGGTGCTTACTATGCAGGAAGGCATTTATTTAAGTACTTTATGAAAAATAATCCTTTTAATCTTCTATAAACCCCTAGAGAGGTACTATTATTATATTACAGAAGAGGAAACTGAAGTACAAAAAGGTTAAATACATTGCTTCAGGTTATACTGCTAGTAGGTAGCAAAGCCAGGATTTGTACCTGGATGGTATGGCTCCACAGTTTGTTCTCCATAATCACTGCATCATGCTGCCTACCATAGTGTAACCGCTATGCTAGAGCAGAGTAAGAGCATTCTATTAGAATCTCATAAATCATGCTATATGGGTGGCTAGATACTTAGCATGTGAAGAAAACCAGTCGGAAAGGTCAGTATAGTCTGATACATTATAAGTATATGTATAAAGTAAAATCTTGGATTGCAAGTAACTTGTTCTGCAAGTGATGTGCAAGTAGCAAATATTTCTAATAAATTTTAACTTGATAAATGAGTGATGTCTTGTAATACGAGTAGTAAGTGATGCCAAATGTCACATAATCACAACTGTGCTAATGGTTCTTGAAATTCAGTTTGATATACACATGCTTTGGATTGTAAGCATGTTTCTGGAAAGAATTATGCTCGCAAACCAAGTTTTACTGTATGTATGTATTTGTGTGTACACATATATTATAATATGCATTCACATATGTGCTCTTATATATACATAGCATGTAGTGCAATATTCCTATTAATAATATATCAATATATATTATTAATATATATTTTTATGCATTAACATATATACTACTTTTGATCACTTAACATGGTTATAATAGCCTTTGCTTCTATTTGGGTATTTTAAGGTTGTAACATATTAAATCTCAAGACTGCCAAAGCATTCTCAGTAGTAGTGTTCAAATATTACTGACCTTTTTTTTTTTTTTTTTTTACATTTCTCTGTCTTGCATTACACATCTTGTATGTTATGTCTTCTTGTGTTGGACAGAGGTCATTAAATGTAACGCATGCAATTTTTGACCACTAATTATGATATACAATAAGCTTACTTGACGCTTAAGATCATATGGTAATAAAAACAGGCATATACCATATAATTAAAAAATGACTTAATGACATGAATAACCCAAGCCATTTTTTTATATTATACACACAAATCCAGACTAAGAAAATATCTTCCCTTCTTTAACCACTTGAGAGTGAAATATTTATCTGTCAGGTACCATGACCCAACCAAGGTGAAAGTTATGCAAGCTCTTGGAATTTAGCCCCACTCAATACCTAAGCAAAAGTAGCCAACATTATTATTTGCTTACTCAGTAGTTATTAATTGATAACAAACTTCTTCATTGCTAATTTATTTGCTTCATTATTTTTAAAGTTTATTTTATTTATTTTTGAGGGGGCAGGGAGGAACAGAGAGAGATAATTCCAAGCAGGCTCCACACCATCAGCAGGGAGCCTGCCATCAGCGGGGAGCCTGATGCTTGAACAATTATATGTTTGTTTGAATTCACCAGGGAAAGCACATTACCTTGGGGTTTACTTTGGGGGAGGTTTTTAAACTACAAATTCCATTTTTAAATAGGTATAGAGTTATTCAGGTTACATTTTTCTTTCATGAGCTTTTGTAGTTTCTGTCTTTCCGAAATATACACAATCATATGTTATTGAGTTTATTAGCATAAAGCTGATTATAACCCCTTATTTTAATATCTGTAGAGTTGGTAGTGATGCCACCTCTCCCATTCTTGACATCGGAAATTTGTGTCTTTATTTTTCTGATCAGCCTGGACACAAATTTATCTATTTTACTGAGCAGCTCAAATAATCCAATTTTAGTTTCACTGATTTTCTTTACTTTTTTCTTTTAAATTTCATTTATTTCTGTTCTGATATTCATTATTTCTTTTCTTCTGCTTATTTTGTGATTCATTGGCTTTTATTTTTCTAGTTTTTTAAAGTGAAACTGAAGACATTGATTGGAGACATTTTATCTTTTCTAATACAGGAATTTAATACAATGAATTTTTCACTAAATACTACTTCTGCTGCATTGCATAAGAATAATATTTTATTCCCATATAAGTCAATATGCTTTCTAATTTCTCTTTTGAGTCCTTCTTTGATACATGGATTATGTAGGAGTATATTACTTAGTTTTCAAATATTTGGAGATTTTTCAAGACTTTTTTTGTTACTGATTTCTGGTTGAATTTTATTGTGGTCAGAGGACATATTTTATATGACTGGCATCCATTGAATTAGACATGTTTTATGATCCATAATATGGTCAAGCTTGGTAAATATTCCATCTGTGTGTGAAAAAAACTGAGCAGTCTGCTGTTGTTGGGTGCAGTGCTCTATAAATGTCAATTAGTACAAGTTGGTTGATTGCATCCTCCAGATCTTCTATATCCTTACTAATTTTCTGTTTACTTGTTCTTTCAATTGTTGGTAAAGAAGTATTAAAATGTCCACCTATAATTATTGATTTGGAGAAAGATGAGAAGTGAATATTGTCATTATTCCCACATATACATTTCTTTATACCATTGTGTAGATTAGATGCCATTGTGTAAAAATTACTTGATTTAGGAGGTAGTGATCTCATCCCAAACACTAGGCATAGATAGCAAGTGGCCTAAGCCAATCAGTATTATCCTACTTCCTTGTCAAAGTGACTGATTCAGGTATTCCAGGGAAAGTCAATTAATGTGTGATACTCTTCTGCTTAACAAGATTGTTTTAAGACTCTTAGTATTTCCCTAATAAAATACTCCTACTAGATCCTCATTCGGGAAAGCCCACAATTTACAACATTCACCTATGTATATAGAATTTTGAGCATTTTTGTAACACTTAAATATGAGCAGGTGGTCAAGTCTCTCCTATCATCTTATAAAAAATGCTGACATTACAAAGACCAAAGAAATAAGGCAAAAACAACTTAAAAGAGAGATCATACTGGATGATAAAATCTTAAGAACAGAGAAAATATTATTTATATCTTTAGAAAGATAATAGTAATATTATGGCCACAAATTAAGAACACAATACTCTAAATGGAACTAATGGAAGTTGAAACTAGGAGCACCGATATAAGAAATTCAATAGAAAATTTAGAAAACAAAATTGAAAAAAATCTCTTAGAAGAGATGTCCACAAATTTGTTATTAAATGATCAGGCATTAAGTATTTTAAACCCACAGGACATATGGTCTTTGTTGCAACTATTCAATTCTTCAGTTTTAAGAGAATGTATGTAGCTGGGTTCCCACAAAATTTTATTTTGAATAAGGGGTGGCTATTCCACAGGCTGTGGTTTGTTAATCCCCAACCTAGAAGATACCTTTAAAAGTTTAGGGGATGGAAAAACAGGCAGAAAAACATAAAAAGATTGGAAGACATCCAGGTGTGTCCAATTGCCAAATAATAAGTGTTTCAGAAAGAGAAAAACAAAGTTAACATGGAAATATTTAAGACAATTTTATATAATGTAAGGATATGATTTTACTGATTTATTTATTTTTACTATTTATTTATTTATTTATTTATTTATTTATTTATTTATTTATATTTTTTTAGAGAGAAAGTGCATAGGAGCTGGGGAGAGGGGCAGAGGAAGAAGGAGGGGGGGGGAGAGAGAGAGGGAGAGACAGAGAGAGAGGGAGAGAAAGAGAATGTTAAGCATTCTCCATGCTAAGCAGGGAGCCCAACACAGTGCTCAGACTCCACAACCTCCGAATCCTGAGTTGAGCCAAAATCAAAAGTTGGATGCTCAACTGACTGAGCCACCCAGGTGCCCAAGATTTTCCTGAGTTAAAGGTCCTGTTTCTTCTTAACACCATGGATCTGAATACATTTATAGTAAGGTAAAAATATGGAAGTTTCAAAGAAAAGGGGTAAAGAGAATATGCCAAGAGCTTCCAAAGAGGTAAAAAAAAAAAAAAAAAGGTACACATGCAGAACACAAGAAGTCATAATGGCTTCGGTGTCCTTCAGCAGAATATTGCATTGTAGAAAACATTACAGCAATGGCTGTAAGATTTAAGAGAAAATTGTTTAACTTATGTCAAGTTAAACTATTGTTGTTTTTTTCTTTTTGTGTGGGTTAATTAATGACATTTTCTGATAATCAAGGCCTCAAAACTTTAACTCACAGGCCTTTCCCCAGGAAACTCCCTGAGATAATGTTTTCGAGTTAAACGAGGCCAAGAAAAAGGAAAATAGTATTCAGGAAACAGGGCATCCAAGTCAAGAGAGTGGCAATAATAAAACCCCAGGATGATGGTGAAGAGATGACAAGAATGTAACAGACTTGGCCAGTAACCAGTGAAGACTGGAATGGGTCATAGGGCTACAGTTGAGACATCTCCAAGAAGACTGAATGGAAGGAGTACTTGATGAGTTTGAATGTGTTGAGAAATGATTTAGACAATCAGGGGAGTTTGGGGAAGAATCTACTAGTGAAAAACACAGAGAAGCAAACTAAAAACAAAACAAAAATATTAACTTGAAAAAATGACAAGCTCTGCATGAAATATAAATTATTACTTGGCTTAAAAGTGAGTATCATTTATTAATACACAATAACGTAAAAGCAGAATATTGATCCAAACAAAATTATGATATAAGTATATCAGGAAGATGGTGTGTGTATGTGGCAGTGAGCTGTTGGTGAGAGATCATTAAAGCATCAACTTCTAAAATAAAAAATGACAACACAAAATGCTGGTAAGGATGTAGAGCAACTGGAAATTCATAAATTTCTAATGGGGATGTAAAATAGTACAGCCACTCTGGAAAACAGTTTGGCATTTTCTTATTAAACTAAATCCATAATTACCATATGACTGAACAATTGCACTCAGGGGCATTCATCCTAGAGAAATACAAACTTATGTTTACACAGAAAATCAATATTCATAGCAGCTTTTTTCATAATAGCTAAAAACTGGAAACAATCCAGATGCCCTTCAACAGGTAGTTAAACTGTGATATATCCACACCATGGAATATCACTCAGCAATGAAAGGAACAAACTCTTGATACACAAAACAATTTGAGCAAATACCCAGAGGATATTTGCTTATCCCAAAAGGTTACATAATGCATGATTCCTTCATATAACAGGTTTAAAGTGATAACATTTTAGAAATGGGGACATATCTAGTAGTTTATAGGGTGAGGCAGAAGAGAGCTGAGTGTGGTTCTAAAAGAGCAGGAGAGACACTGTAGTGTTAGAATTGTTCAAGATCTTTACTGTAGTGATAGATACATGAACCTACACAGGTGATACAATATTATAGAATTGAATACACACACACACACACATACGTATCAGTAAAACTGGCAATCTGGATACTATCAGTGCATTATTTCATTGTCAATATGCTGATTATGATACTCACCACAGTTTTGTGAAATGCTACCATTGAGAAAAAACTGGAAAAAAATTACATGAGATAGTGCTGTATTATTTCTTACTATTGCATATAAATCTACAATTCTCTTAATACAAAATTTAAATTTTAAATAAAATGAAATTATTAAAAATTCATGTAAATAAAATTTTTATGGAATTCCTTACTTCCCAAAATGTTACCATTGGGATACCTGGACAAAGTATACATGAGATCCAAGAATAAAAAAAAAATATATATATATATATATATATATGTATGTATAAAACCCACACGGTGTTTGTTCACAATACCCTATATGGCGAGTGTCACACTTTTACTCAAAATTCTAAATCATTTCATTTTTGTTGTGCACTTAAAGTGAGATTTACTTCGTGTATAGGAGTGTAATTCAGCCAGACACTGAGAAGAACATATAAAATCCTGCAGAGACAGTGCACCCTGTGAGAATTTGCTCACTAAATTTGTGCCAGCGAGGCAGATTGATTATCTGGCTTCTAGTCATTTCAAATGTCCTCCACTATATTTATAGCTAGCTGTAAGTTGTCTGTTGTGTTCTTGTGGAAATGTAAATAGCCAGTGGGTGCTCTCTCGGTTGACCTGTGCAGCAGGAAAATGTGAAATCAGCAATAAAACGCTTGATTTATTTCTAGTTGTAACCCTTCCTTTCCTATGCAGTATCAGGTTTGGGTACAATCAAAAGTGCTTGTGGGCAACTGCGGTTATATTTGGTATCATGGCTGGACCAGTTTGTTTACACTAAGTCCTTCAAGCCCCTCCTTTCCTTGTGGGCCAGTCGCCTGTCTTCTTGGTCAGTGTACACAGTTGTGCTTTTCTATGTGGTAGCCACTAGCTTACATATGACTATTTAAATTAAAGCTTAAATTAATTACAATTAAGTGAAATGAAAAATGTAGTTCTGCCATCACAATAGCCATATCTACACAGCTAGTAATAAATGCTGATACTTTATGTTTCTATAATTGTTATGAGAACAAATTATTTCCAAAAGATTGTATGACAAGAGAAGGAAGGAACTGACAGTGGTATGACCAGTTTATGCTAAATAAAAACAAAATGAGGGGCACCTAGGTGGTTCAGTCCGTGAAGTGTCTGACTTCAGCTCAGGTCATGATCTCACGGCTTGTGGGTTTGAACCCTGCGTTGGGCTCTGTGCTGACAGTTCAGCAGAATTCGAAGCAGGATTCTGTGTCTCCTTCTCTTTCTCCCCCTCCCTGCTCATGTTCTGTCTCTCTCTCTCAAAAATAAACATTAAAAAAATTAAAAAAAAATTTTTTAACATTTATTCATTTTTTTGATATACAGAAAGAGAGCACAAGCACGGGAGGAGAAGAGAGGGGGAGACACAGAATCCAAAGCAGGCTCCAGGCTCTGAGCCGTTAGCAAAGACCCCGATGCGGGGCTTGAACTCATGAAACACGAGATCATGACCTGAGCCAAAGTCGGACACCCAACCGACTGAGCCACCCAGGCACCCCCCCCAAATTTTTTTTTTTTTTTAATTTTTTTTTTCAACGTTTATTTATTTTTGGGACAGAGAGAGACAGAGCATGAATGGGGGAGGGGCAGAGAGAGAGGGAGACACAGAATCTGAAACAGGCTCCAGGCTCTGAGCCATCAGCGCAGAGCCCGACGTGGGGCTCGAACTCATGGACCGCGAGATCGTGACCTGGCTGAAGTCGGACGCTTAACCGACTGCGCCACCCAGGCGCCCCTCAAAATTTTTTTTTAAACAAAATGAAAATTCAAATGCCTTGCCCAGTATGGTAATATACATGACTGGAGCTGAAAGTAATCTTTTTATATTATTTAACTCTTCTTTTTATTTTAAAAACTTTCAGACTGTTACCATGAAATGTATGAGTATACGCTAGGTATATGTATCTCTGAAACCATCAGTGCTTGTCATAATCTTTTTTTTTAATGTTTCTTTATTTATTTTGAGAGAGAGAGAGATAGAGAGCAAGCAGGAGCAGGGGCAGAGAGAGAGGGAGACAGAATCCCAAGCAGGCTTCCCACCAATAACATGGAGCTCCATGCAGGGCTTGAACCCATGAACCGTGAGATCATGACCTGATTCAAAATCAAGAGTCAGACGCTTAACCGAGTGAACCACCCAGGCACCCCAGTACTTGTCATAATCTTGGAGGCTTAGGAGTGTCAATGGTACCATTATTCTTCCTTTTCCCACTCTTGAAATATTTGTCATCCTTTCTTATTTTCCTCCTGTTACTTTTAGACTCTGACCAAGAAACCATAGTGGGGAAAGGTACAGAGTTGATTTTTTTAAAACTTACTATTATTTTTTTATTGCAAAGGCAAGGATAAAAGAATCTTTTTTTTTTTTTAATTTTTTTTTCAACGTTTATTTATTTTTGGGACAGAGAGAGACAGAGCATGAACGGGGGAGGGGCAGAGAGAGAGGGAGACACAGAATCGGAAACAGGCTCCAGGCTCTGAGCCATCAGCCCAGAGCCCGATGCGGGGCTCGAACTCACGGACCGCGAGATCGTGACCTGGCTGAAGTCGGACGCTTAACCGACTACGCCACCCAGGCGCCCCAAGAATCTTTATTTATACATAACACGATCTTCTATATAGAAAATCTAGTGTATTAAAAAAAAACTACTAGAACTAATCAGTAAGCTTGGGAAGGTTGAGTACACTAGATCAATATATAATTAACAGCTGTATTTCCATAAATTATCAACAAATGAAATGATTAAAATTTAAAACATCTATATAATTTCTTTTTTAAATTATTTTTTAATTCCAGTGTAGTTAATATATAGTGTTGTATTAGTTTCAGGTATACAATATGGTGATTCAACAATTCCATACATTACTCAGTGCTCATCAAGGTTAAGTGTACTCTTAATTACCTTCACCTATTTCATCCATCCCCCACCAACTCCCCTCTGATAACCATCAGCTTGTTCTCTAAAGTTAAGAGTCTATTTTTGGTTTGTCTCTTTTTTTCCCCTTGTTCATTTGCTTTGCTTCTTAAATTCCACAAATGAGTGAAATCACATGGTATTTGTCTTTCTCTAAATGACTTGTTTCGCTCAGCATTATGCTCTAGATCCGTTCATATTGTTGCAAATGGCAAGATTCCGTTCTTTTTTATGGCTGAGTAGCATTCCATTGTATATATATACCACATCTTCTTTATCCATTCATCTATCGATGGAAACTTGGGCTGCTTCCATAATTTGGCCATTGAAAATAATGCTGCAATAAACATAGCAGTGCAGATATCCTTTCAAACTAGAGTTTTCATATTCTTCAGGTAAATATCCAGTAGTAGGATTACTGGATCATATGGTAGTTCTATTTTCAATTTTTTGAGGAACCTCTGTAGTGTTTTCCACGCTGGCTGCACCAGTTTTGATTCCCACCAACAGTGCACAAGGGTTTCTTTTTCTCCACATCCTCACCAATACTTGTTGCTTCTTGTGTTTTTCATTTTAGTCATTCTGACAGATGTGAGGTGATATTTCATTGTGGTTCTGATTTGCATTTCCCTTATGATGAGTCATATTGAGCATCTTTTCATGTGTCTGTTGGCCATCTGCATGTCTTCTTTGGAGAAATGTCTGTTCATGTCTTCTACCCATTTTTAAATGGATTGTTTTGGTTTTTCTGGTGTTGAATTGTGTAAATTCTTTATATATTTTGGATACTAATCCTTTATCATATATGTCATTTGCAAATACCCTCTTCCATTCAGTAGGTTGCCTTTTAATTTTGTTGACGGTTTCCTTTGTCAGAAGGTTGTGCAGAAGGTTTCCATTTTGATGTAGTACCAATAGTTTAGTTTTGCTTTTGTTTCCCATGACTCAGGGGACATATCTAGAAAGAAGTCATTATGGCTGATGTCAGAGAAATTACTGCCTGTGCTCTCTTGCAGGATTTTTAAGGTTTAAGGTCTCCCGTTTATTTTTTTTTAATTTAAATTTTAGTTAGTTAATATACAGTGCAATATTGGTTTTAGGAGAATTCAGTGATTCATCACTTAAATACAACACCCAGTGCTCACCACAAATGCCCTCCTCAATACCCATCTCCCATCTAGTACATCTGCTACCCACCTCCCCATATCAACCCTCAGTTTTTTCTCCATCGTTAAGAGTCTCTTGTGATTTGTTTCCTTCTCTTTTCTTCCTCCCACCTTTCTCATGTGTTCATCTGTTTTGTTTCTTAAATTCCACATATGAGTGAAATCATATGATATTTGTCTTTCTTTGACTTATTTCGCTTAGCACAATACATTCTAGTTCCATTCACATTGTTGCAAATGGCAAGATTTCATTGTTTTTGATGGCTGACTAATATTCCAATATGGACTCTCTCCATACTTTGGCTATTGGGCTCTCTCCATACTTTGCCTATTGTTGATAATGCTGTTATAAACATCAGGGTGCATTTACCCCTTTGAATCTGTATTTTATATCCTTTGGGTAAATACCTAATGGTGCAATTGCTGGATTGCAGGGTAGTTCTATTTTTAGTTTTTTGAGGAAACTCCATACTGTTCTCCAGAGTGGCTGCACCAGTTTGCATTCCCACCAACAGTTAAAGAGGTAAACTTATAATTTTCCTGGCTTCAAGATTTTGAACTTTATGATTTTGAACTGGGATGACTTTATATATATAATTTTGAGAAAACTGATATATTTATGATATTGAGTTTTTCCATTCAAGAAATATAATGTTTTTCTACTTATTTAAGTTTACCTTATGCATAAGTAGTATTGTGAGAATAATTTTCCATTATTCTTCTAAATTTGTTATCACTAGTGTAAAAGATAGCCTAATATTAATTTCCATTTCATCTTGCATCTGGTTCCCTTACTCCACTTCTCTGATTGGTTCTAGCATATTTTCAGTTGCTCTTCAAGATTTTCTAAGTAAACAGTTTATCAATCTCCTACAATGGTAACTAATAAATGTTTATCTTCATGTCAAGCATTTATACATCTATATCATCATCATCATCATCATCATCATCATCACCATCGTCATCATCACCATCTCCTTTCTTATGGTTAGAACACCAGAATTATGTTGCATCCATGTGTTGCTGTAAGGCATTCTGACCTCGTTCTGGCCCATAAGTGCTTATAGTGTTTACCGTGCCAGTTGAGGAAATACTTTGCAAACACACGGGGAGTAATTTATTACAGCTGAGTTTATTTACTACAGTCTGTATCCTTACCTCATCACCCATTCCATCCTCTACTCCACTTGACTCAAACCACTCCTGCAAGGTACCAAGGACAAATCCAGTGGACATTTTTCAGTCTTTTCTGCTAATGGAATTTACTGCATTATTTGACATCATTGAACCTTTCTGTGGTTTATAAATACTCTCCTACCTGGGCTTTCCCAATACTCCTTTCTCCCATTTCTCCATTCTCCTAAAGGTTCTTCCTTTATTCATCCCACAGAGGACAGGCCTCCTTTCTCCTCACAAGAGATGTTCTCTCTGAGTTTTCTTATCCACTGACAGTCTTCTAGAACTGATCCTATGAAGTGATCGTTTACAACTCTGAATGTGTTCAAGAGCATTCCAGGTAAATAAAGTATGCAGCTCATGGTCCCCTTCATCATAGGCATCTCTAGGCCAGGCTTGTTGGTTCTTGTCCACACCTTTTGTGTTGAGTGCTTTAGAAAGCCCAAGACTGGAGCTTGAAATGGTCTGTTTCATATGGATCCAACCAATTGGTTTCAGTTCAAGTTTCCAGATCTCATGTTTTTCTAATCAGTGCCCAAACTTTAACATGAGGAACTGGGCAAGGCTGTAACTTTAACTGTCATTGTAATTCAGGAACCCACACATTTAAATTTTGCGTTTAATTTCCAGCAGCATCAGCCCTGTAACTACAAGAAGTAGGAATTTCTTTTAGGACTGACAGGGAAACTCTTTGGTTCTTGGAATATAACTTGAGCTGGAATTTAACAATCTTCAGCTTGTCATTTTCTCTTTGTGAGCACTCAACTGAACTCAAAAGAATCTTCCATATCACAGTTCTTTCAGTTGTCATCATTGCCATAATAATCAAGTGCAACAGCCACCTGGGCTCCCAAAGCACAATCAAATTGATTAATTATGATGTTATTACATGCTGTTTTACTAAGATCCCATGTCCCATTGGCAAGGAACTCAGCACTGTTCTCAAGCCCAAAGGCATGCCCTGACCAACATTTTCTCTTTGAGAGTCTATCTCTTGGGACCACTACTAGTACCAATTGTTTATTGGTCTGGATCCAACCGACAGAGAGAAGCAACATGGTAATTTGAACAGGGAAAGATTAATACACGGAGTCACCAACAACAATGGGATCAGCATGGTGATGGATTGGCTAGCAAGAGGGAACGATAAAGAATATAGAAATGACAGATACGAGGAGTAGCTAAGGTGGAGCATGCCAGTTAGCTGCCTCTACCAACAGAGCTGTGATCCAGACTTCTTGGAGAGGGCAAAGGCATGGTTCACCAAGTGGCAGAGAATCTGTTGTGGTACCACACTAGAAGAACTTGACGGAAATAGTTCCCTCTGGAGTGAAGAGAAAAACAGTTCATGGGGAAGGGTCTCATCAGAGACACTCTGCTACAAAACTGCTTGAGGGGGGTGACTGGGTGGCGCAGTCGGTTAAGCGTCCGACTTCAGCCAGGTCACGATCTCACGGTCCGTGAGTTCGAGCCCCGCGTCGGGCTCTGGGCTGACGGCTCAGAGCCTGGAGCCTGTTTCCGATTCTGTGTCTCCCTCTCTCTCTGCCCCTCCCCCGTTCATGCTCTGTCTCTCTCTGTCTCAAAAATAAAATAAAAAAACGTTAAAAAAATTAAAAAAAAAAACTGCTTGAGGAAGGGGGCCAACAGAAGCTACTTACTGCTGGCTGCTGTTGGCCTCTACATACTGCAAGAGCTGGGCCTTGGAGAAAACTGCCTGCACCATTGGAGCCTGATGTTGGAGAAAGTCATGCGAGTTGTAGGAGTCAGTCCAGCAAACGGACTAGAACCAGGAAGCAAAATGCTTTCCCCCTGCAATATATGTCTGCACACTCTATTGACAAAGACTCTGTGTGTCAGTGGGCAAAGAAATTCTCTTTGAAGAACCTAGATTCATTTTCACAGAGCAGATAAAATGGTGCATTTGGAGCTGAGAGGCAATAAATTAAAATTGCTAACCGGTACCAGAATATATAACACAGAAAGGATTAACAACACAAAGATTTTCCTCCAGTGTGTTTCGTGTTTTAAAACTTTGTTTAGAGGATTTTTTCACCTTGAAAAAGTTAAGTTTATAGACTGTCAGAATTATGTGGTTTTTTTTCTTTATGACTTATGGAAAGCTTTAATGTTTGAAAAGGGTTTATCATACCTAAAGATTACAAAATTATTCTCCAAACTCCTTTCTCTGCATTTTAAGCCTAATTATAGTGATATTTGTTACATTACGCATATTAGATTTAATCCCAGCAAGCTACTTAAGCTTTAGGAGTTTCATTTTCCTCATCTGCAATAGTGGAATGATAATACTTCCCTAATAGGGTTGTTATGAGGATTAGATATATTTTATCTAAAACACTTTTTAGAGTACCTGGCACATATTAGAGGCCTAGTATATACTATTGATCATTGTTTTATAGCAATACTTAACATCATTATTATTATCATCACTGACTTTATAATGTATGTATATAATTTTGCATGTACTATTTTTCACTCAAAATTACATGTTATTTTAAAAATGCTTCCTAGGGGCACCTGGGTGGCTCAGTCAGTTAAGCGTTTGACTTTGGCTCAGGTCATGATCTCGCGGTTCCTAACTTCTAGCCCCGCATCAGGCTCTGTGCTGACAGCTCAGAGCCTGGAGCCTGCTTTGGATTCTGTGTCTCCCTCTCTCTCTGCCTGTCCCCTGCTCATACTCTGTCTCTTTCAAAAATAAACATTAAAAACAATTTTTTAAATAAAAAATAAAAATGCTTCCTAAATGTAATTACGTTTCATTTAGTTTTTAAAATTAATTTTTTAAAAACATTTTGAACTTCCTAGATTATCTGATATATCTACACTAATTTTGATAAAAAGATAACTAAGGCAATATTATTATTTATTACAAAGATAATTCTGTTTTTTTTTTCAACGTTTATTTATTTTTGGGACAGAGAGAGACAGAGCATGAACGGGGGAGGGGCAGAGAGAGAGGGAGACACAGAATCGGAAACAGGCTCCAGGCTCCAAGCCATCAGCCCAGAGCCTGACACGGGGCTCGAACTCACGGACCGCGAAATTGTGACCTGGCTGAAGTCGGACGCTTAACCGACTGCGCCACCCAGTCGGTTTTTTTTTTTCAATATATGAAATTTATTGTCAAAATGGTTTCCATACAACACCCAGTGCTCATCCCAAAAGGTGCCCTCCTCAATACCCATCACCCACCCTCCCCTCCCTCCCACCCCCCATCAACCCTCAGTTTGTTCTCAGTTTTTAACAGTCTCTTATGCTTTGGCTCTCTCCCACTCTAACCTCTTTTTTGTTTTTTTCCTTCCCCTCCCCCATGGGTTTCTGTTAAGTTTCTCAAGATCCACATAAGAGTGAAAACATATGGTATCTGTCTTTCTCTGTATGGCTTATTTCACTTAGCATCACACTCTCCAGTTCCATCCACGTTGCTACAAAGGGCCATATTTCATTCTTTCTCATTGCCATGTAGTACTCCATTGTGTATATAAACCACAATTTCTTTATCCATTCATCAGTTGATGGACATTTAGACTCTTTCCATAATTTGGCTATTGTTGAGAGTGCTGCTATAAACATTGGGGTACAAGTGCCCCTATGCATCAGTACTCCTGTATCCCTTGGGTAAATTCCTAGCAGTGCTACTGCTGGGTCATAGGGTAGGTCTATTTTTAATTTTCTGAGGAACCTCCACACTGTTTTCCAGAGTGGCTGCACCAATTTGCATTCCCAGCAACAGTGCAAGAGGGTTCCCGTTTCTCCACATCCTCTCCAGTATCTACAGTCTCCTGATTTGTTCATTTTGGCCACTCTGACTGGCGTGAGGTGATATCTGAGTGTGGTTTTGATTTGTATTTCCCTGATGAGGAGAGACGTTGAGCATCTTTTTATGTGCCTGTTGGCCATCCGATGTCTTCTTTAGAGAAGTGTCTATTCATGTTTTCTGCCCATTTCTTCACTGGGTTATTTGTTTTTCGGGTGTGGAGTTTGGTGAGCTCTTTATAGATTTTGGATACTAGCCCTTTGTCCGATTACAAAGATAATTTTGTAGTGATTTTTCATATCATCTTTCCGTTTTTAAGAGGAATCTCAAAACTAGAAGATAATATGTTACCCCAGAATCCAATTTGATTCCTGTTCTACCTGTACACTCAAAATGATTAAATAACATAATTATATAGTAACAATTTGAACATAAGCAATTCTCTGACACAATTTGGATATTTTGCTTTGAAATACATCATTAGCCACAGCATAAAATTGTGTATTAGATTACTTAGTGTGTTGTCTTTTGGATACGTCAGCTTGGCTAGGGTAATGTCCACAGTTATTTAAACACTAATCTGGGTATCTTTATAAAGGTATTTTGTAGATGTGATTTAAAAACTAATCTGGGTATCTTTATAAAGGTATTTTGTAGATGTGATTTTGTAGATGTGACTTTAAATAAAATAGATTATCAAAGACAATTGGCATGGGCCTGACACAGTCAGCTCAAGACCTTAAAAGCATAGCTGAGGCTTCCTTAAAAAAGAACAGATCCTGCCTGTGCACAGCAGCTTCAGCTCATGGTCCAGAGTTCTGGTCTGCCCTTCTTGATGGCCAGCCCTATTGATTTTGAACTTGTCTAGGTAGCCCCCACATTTGTGTAAGCCAATTCCTTGCAATAACTCTCTTAACATTAACTCCTAATGGTTCCCTCTCTCTAATCAGACCTTGACTGACACACCCAGAAAAAGACAGAGTGTTTTAATTCTTTAAAAATATCTACCTTCTCAAAAGAAAAGTCAACTGTGATCTGCTAAATAGAGAACTGGCACTTACAGTGGTAGGAAAGTAAACAGTCTGTGCCTAGTGAAAGAGTATTTAGGGGCACCTGGGTGGTTCAGTTGGTTAAGTGTCTGACTTCAGCTCAGGTCATGATCTCACAGTCCGTGAGTTCGAGCCCCATGTCGGGCTCTGTGCTGACAGTTCAGAGCCTGGAGCCTGCTTCAGATTCTGTGTCTCCTTCTCTCTCTGCCCCTCCACTGCTCATGCTCTGTCTCTCCCTGTCTCAAAAATAAATAAAAACATTTTAAAAAATTAAAAAAATAAAAAAGATTATTTAGATAAGTAAAAACAATAAAACACTTTCAAAACACATTATGCACATATCCAAACTCATCAAACTGTATACACTAAAATATGTGCAGTTTGTTGTGCATCAGTTATACTTCGATAAAGTGGTTAAAAAAACAACTTAATTTTGTCTTCAAAGAGTAATATAAATGTCACAGCTCTGTTAACAGCTCTCCCTGTGTGCATCCGTGGGTATGTGTGAGTTGTCACCAAAGGGCAAATATAATTTTGTAGTTTTTTTTTAATGTTTATTTATTTATTTTGAGAGAGAGAGAGAGAACACACAGGGGAGGAGCAGAGAGACAGAGAGAGAATGAGAGAGAATCCCAAGCACAGTCCATGCTGTCAGCACGGACACGAATGCAGGGCTTGATCCCATGAATCACAAGATCAACAGTCAGATACTTAACTGAGTGAGCCACCCAGACACTTTTTTTTTTCAATATATGAAATTTATTGTCAAATTGGTTTCCATACAACACCCAGTGCTCATCCCAAAAGGTGCCCTCTTCTATACCCATCACCCACCCTCCTGTCCCTCCCACCCCCCATCACAGACACTCTTAATTTTGTTTTTTAAAAGCATATTTGGGGGCTCCTGGGTGGCTCAGTCAGTTAAGCATCCATCTTTGGCACAGGTCATGATCTTCTGGTTCATGATTTCAAGCCCACATCAGGCTCTGTGCTGACAGCTCAGAGCCTGGAGCCTGCTTCAGATTCTGTGTGTCTCTCTCTCTGTCCCTCCCACACTTGTAATCTCTCTCCATGTCTCTCAAAACTGACTGAACGTTTAAAAAAAAAGCATATTTGGACTTCCAATTCTGGAAAAGTTAAAATGGATGGATTTCACTCTGTTATTCCTATTAAATATAGCTAAAACCCCTATATATAAAACAAATATACAAAGACCTTCCAAAATTTTGGGGAGAATGAGGTAAATTTTTTAGGGTCCCGAGGACTTGAATAAAAATATGGCAGTGAGTTCCTTGGGTTTTAGGTTTTCTTTTTGCCTTCTATGTATCCCAAATTAGATGCTAAGGAAGTTCACAGCCCAGAAATGCCAACAAGCACACAGAAAATGTTCAACAGTGTGTGATTACAGTTACATAACATTCTTGAAATGACAAAGTTATACAGATGAAGAATTGATTAATGGTTGTCAGGGGTTAGGGGCAATATATGGGAATGGGACTATGAAGGGGTAGCACAAAGGAATTTCTTTGGGATGATGGAGCTGTTTATCTTGATTTTTAAGGTGATTACATGAATCTATATATTTGGAAAAATGCATAGGACCATACATACACAAACACACACACACCACAAAGCAATGCATATAAAAACTGGTGAAACATAAATAAATCTGTAGTGTCATTAATTGCATTGCACCAATGTTAACTTCTTGGTTTTGATACTGTATTTTAATTATGTAATATATTACCACTGTGAACAGCTGGATGAAGGGTACACAGACCTTTGTATTATTTTTGCAACTTCCGGTGTGTCAATAACTATTTCAAAATAAAGATTTTTAAAAATAAAAACATATTGCTTGTGGAGTGCCTGGGTGGCTCAATCAGTTGAACATCTGACTCTTGATTTCTGCTCAGGTCATGATCCCAGGGTTGTGGGATTGAGCCCCACATTGGGTTCTGTGCTGAGCATGGAGCCAGCTTAAGTTCTCTCTTTCCTCTTCCCTCTGCCTCTCTCCCTTGCTTGTGCTCTGTATCTCTCTCTCTCTCTCTCTCTCTGTCTCTCTCTCTCTCTCCCAAAATGAAATTAAAAATTAAAAAAAAAACATACTGTTTGTTCACATATTCAGGTCATAGCAATTCCCACTTGAACATCATTATATGTTCAAAAGAAAAGTGAAATATGGGGGCGCCTGGGTGGCGCAGTCGGTTAAGCGTCCGACTTCAGCCAGGTCACAATCTCGCGGTCTGTGAGTTTGAGCCCCGCGTCAGGCTCTGGGCTGATGGCTCCGAGCCTGGAGCCTGTTTCCGATTCTGTGTCTCCCTCTCTCTCTGCCCCTCCCCCGTTCATGCTCTGTCTCTCTCTGTCCCAAAAATAAATTAAAAAAAAAAAAGTTGAAAAAAAAAGTGAAATATGATACATGTTTATAGTGTTAGGAAACAAGGTATCATAATATCTTGACACCTAAATAATTTTGGATGCAATTAGCAAACCACTTTGTTAGATTCTAATACAATAATTTCTTTAGGTGTAAATATAGAATAAAAATAACTTGTAATTATTGTGAATGATAAATCATTCAAGATCTCAGTCACTTTGACCATATAGTGTGCCAGTAACTTGTTTAATTTGTGTGTACATTTCTATGAGTATTGGTGGGGTAGGGAGGGTGGTCTGTAGAGAAAGATGGAAGAAAGAATTTTATTTTGGCTTTAATAATGTTCATAATTCATTGCTGTTACAAGGCAGAGAAAATACCATTCAACCTAAGTGACTATGGATGAATGAATAAAGAAAACATTGGTATATATTATATATAAACAGTGGGATATTATACAGCCATAAAAAGAAGGAAATCCTGCCACTCGTAACAACATGGCTAAACCTGGAGGACATCACACTAAGTGAAATAAGCCAGTCACAGAAAGATAAAAGTTGTTTGATTTCATTTATATGTAGAATCTAAAAAAATCAAACACAGAGAAGTAAAGAGTAGAATGTGGTTGCCAGGGACTACAGGAAAGGGGAAATGGTGGGGGGAGGGAAGGGGGTATGATGACTATAGTTAATAATACTGTGTGATATACTTGAAATTTTCTAAGAGGGTAAATCTTAAGTGTTCTTACCACACACACACACGCACAAGAAAATGATAATTATGTGAGTTGCAGGATATATTAACTAACTTAATTGTGGTGGCTGCTTTACAATACATATGTATTTTATCTATCTATCTATCTATCTATCTATTTATTTAGTAAAAAGCATGAATCACATATACATTTTTTTTAAATCTATAGAGTATTTTATTTAGAAAGAGGTGGTTTTTATTTTTTTATTTTTTTAAGTAAACTCTACCCCCAAGATGGTGCTCAAACTCACAACCCTGAGATCAAGAGTTGCATGCTGTACTGACTGAGCCAGCCAGTCAGGTTACATATGTATTTTAAATCATGACATTGTACACCTTAAATATATACAGTTTTAAACTGCCAATTATACCTCAATAAATCTAGAACAAAAGAAAGTACAATTTGTTGTTGGGGAGGAAGAATTCCTATACCCTTCAGGATCCTTCTAGCTACACTAAGAATCAAATTGGCATGATACAGATTAACAGGAGAAAATCAAATGTAATAGCATATGTACAGGAAACCCACACAGACATGGAAATTTCAAAAACAGTCAGGCAACATAATGCTGATATGAGCTAAAGAGAAGGGTAGGGGTCTGAGGATACAAAGGGTAGATAGACCATTAGCAAGAAGTTGAGGGGAGATGTTTGAAAAACAAAAGTTGCCCCTTTATGTGGATAACTTTCTTAGGTAAAGAGGAATCTCTATTACTAGCTCTCTTCTTAATATAAGCAGGCAGTTGAAAGGGAGATAAAGAGTTTTTTCTGAATCTCAGTGGTTTGGATTGCTTTTAACTCAAAATAATGTTCATGCCAAAGTAGCCCATCTTGGGACAGCCTGCTGTTTGCCTCTACAAACCTCAGATCCTGGAAACCTGGTCAGGCTACCAAATACAATGGATTGATAAAAGAATCAAGATTAAAATCTTCTGACAGATTGGAATAATGGACTGAAACTAACAAGGCAAAAAACAGAAAAACGAAAACAAAATAACAACAACTACAACAACAAAACCCTACAGAAAACCAGACAAAATCCTGGGAAGATAATCTTTGCCTTCTGTGTTCCAGTCTTGGTGACTAGCCTGCCAGGGTTTGAGTCCTAGTGCCACCAATAACTGACAATGACACTTAACATCTCTGTGCATCAGTTTCCTCATTTATTAAGTGTGAATGATGATGATGAGGGTGATGTTTGATGACGATGTCTGCATTGAAGGATGATTGTGAAGATTAAGCCAAATAACAATGGAAAAACACTTATAACTAACTCTGGCACACAGTAACTCTCAATAAACATTCTGTGTTTTTGTTTTCACTGCATGAAACATTTTTGCTTAAAAGTATAGCCTTTAAAGTCACATACAGATAAAATTGAAAGAAATGAAGAAACTGTTACCAAACTCAGACTTGTCTGTGCATCATCCAATACACAGTAAGTTTATGTCTGAGACACTTGATTTGAAGCAAAGAAAGGTTATTATCAGAAGGACAGCCCAATGAGAACACAGGGGATCATTTCCAAAGCTGTCTTACCCTGTTGACCCTAGGGACAGCTTCTATATATTTGGGGAAGGAGATGAATATATGAGAGGAGGTTGAAGGGTTTCTTGAAACCTTGAGGTGGGGAGTTTGAAACAATCTGAAGGTATGCATTCTTGTGGACAACAAGACACTTGTTGGGAACCTGGTACAATCAGGTATATCAGATAAATTCAAGATAAGTGTTACCATCTGCCCCCCATTAGGTTTCTACTGTGGGTAAAAAGGGTGTAGGAATGAAAAAGGCAAAGTTAATGATTGATCATGTATGAGGTTAAGAGGTTCATAAAACATAATTGAGTAGAGAACAAAACAGAACATGGAACTAAGTTGATAATACAACTAATACAACTTGTGCTGCTTATGCTTTCAAAACAGATGCAGCATCCAAGCATCTGGACTGAAAACCATGAGAGACACCACCATTTCCATTTGAGCCAATCACCTGGTGCAACATGGGAAGTATAAAAATTACAAGGGCTTTGGAGTAGGAGTGACCCAGAATCAAGTCCTGGATCTGATATTTATCAGATATGTGACTTTAAAAAAAAGTCATAAACCTCTCTAAGTCAAGCCTTGTTTCTTCATTTGTAATAGGGGGCAATAGCCATGACTGCATCTTAGAGCTGTTACATGGATTCAGAGACATTGTACAGACCTGGAGCAGAGCAATGGCTCGACAATACCGACTTTTATTACCATTATGTGACTGCTGTAAACTCTGTTCTTTATTTACAGAATACAGACTAAGACTTGAAAGTCACAATATTCTGGGAAACTTTTCAAATTTTCTAATCTAGAGAAGAAATATTTCCAGTGGTTTAGTACTAGTCTGTGAGCTATGCTAACCAATATTTCTGGAATAGAAAATCCTTTCTTCCTTCATTAACTTTCTTGGTTCCATTCCTGGATCTATTCCTAATGTTACCTCCTGTATTCAGTTTCAATTCTTGACAGCTTTGGCCTGAACAATGGCAAATTCCTTCTAAATCTTTTTCCCAACTACTATTAGTGAATCTAACTTTGGAGGGCAAGCTGGGGGTTGAGTGTGAGAATCAAAATTTTCAAAGGAGCAGGTTGACTGTCAGCAGATTATATCCATAAAACCACCTCCATTCCTCTTCCTGTCAAATTCTGTCCCTATAGCATCTTTCAGCAACTCAGTTTGTATATTGCATGTTGTTGGCAGGATGTGATAAAAGTCTCTTTTTACTATTGAACCAAAGATTTTCTTCAAATGCTTTTGGGTATGTCTTTGTAGGCTAATAGCACATTTATTGACCACTCACTATTTGTCAGGCTTACAGTGTCACATTATAGCCTGATGAGAATAATTCTTCTGCACATTTTAGTCATGAGGAAACTGTAACTTGGAGACATAACACTACTAAAAGGGAAGAAGCTAAGATTTAGTGCCAGGTCTTTCAGCCCAGATCAGTAACTATTTCCTGTGTGTAAGGGAGGAAAAAATAATTTCCCCTCTATCCTTCTAAGTTTTTGGATGAGACTCCCCTGTAATAAAATACAGATTGACAGGAGAAAACAAACAGAAGTTTAATAACATGTACACCTCCTATATACATGGGAGAGACCCAGAAAAACAGAGTAACTCCTCAAATTACCAAAGTTAGCACCTTAAAAACTATTTCCAGCTAAAGACAAAGTAAGATGTTGGGGGAAAGTGGGGTTCAGGGCTGGGGGGAAGACCAGTTATATAGGAAGTTACCAGGAAAGCACAATAAACCAATGTGTGGCTGATTTGCAGATATGAGTCAAGACTTTCTCCATTGATAAAGAGTTTCTAAAGATTTAGTCATCTTTTTCTTCCTCTTACACAAGGGAGACACCCTTACAAATGGAGATTTCTCATATAAATGTCAATGTATCCTTCAAAAGGGCAACTTTTCAGTTTTCAGACCTACTCCTGTGTCAGTTGTTTCTTAAAAATAATCAGATCATGATAATCCTTATGTCAAAGAGGCATATTTTGGAGTGACATATTCTGTTCCTCTTCAATCTAGTGGAGCTTGCACTGTATTAGGTTTCATAGAGATTGCAACACATGTATAAGATACAGCCATTGTCCTTTTCTTCCTGATGTTTTTAAATAAATTGGTGCATGACTAAATAACTTGAAATACCCAGCATACTTAGTTGCTATTGTGTGCGGCATTTTCTCATAACAACGGAGGGAGTACAGGAAAGAAAGAGTTCAGTTTATCAGGGATGACCTACTAAAAAGTTTGGAGTTTGGACAGGATGTGGAAAGTGGCAAAAATAACTTGGGCAAGTTTTTAAGCAGTCTTAAAGTGGAATAGGTAGAAGCAACTTGGCAACAGGCTTGGTGATAATAAATATTAGAGTCTGAGAAATGGGAAACAAATGTAATTAGGAATTATTGAGCCATTTCATTGCCATACTTGATTGGTAAGCACTAGGAGTCATTTCAAATTCTTGAGCAAAAGACTAAAAGGTTTATGGTATGTTTTCAGGATTAAAATGCTGGAGAAATAGGACAGAGGGGAACAGGATAGCACGGGCACTGGTGGAAGCTGTTATAATAAACTATGTTGGTGCTGAGGAGGAAGAAATCTTCTCTGCTCTTCAAGATCTCTCTAACTGGGCTAATAATCAAGTTGACATGAGACAGATTGACAGGAGAAAATAAAATTTAGTTTCATATGTATGGGGAATCAATCCACAGACATAAAAATTCCAGAGATAGTGAGGCAATCTGAGGCTTGTACGATATCCTGAGCTAAAGAAAGGGGTAGAGGTCTGGGGAACAAAGGGGAAGAAAATCATTAGCAGGAAGGTGAGAGGAGGTACTTGGAAAACAAATGTTTCCCTGTTATACAGATAAGTTTCTTAGGTAAAGAGGAATCTCTGTTAATAGCTCTTCTTGGGACAGGCTACACTTTCCATTGTAAATTTAGGCAGTTGAAGGGAAGAGGTAAAATTTTTTTTCCTGAATCTGCTGGGTTTTGATTGCTTTTAAGTCAAAATTATCTTCATGGCAAAGTGGCCCATCTTGGGGTAGCCTGACTTTGACTCCCATACTGTTTACCATAGTGAAGGCAAGGCAATAATACAACCTAGAGTCAGGATGGAGTGACCTGTGTGACTTCCTTTCTCACTAATCTCAGTAGTATTGCCATAGCTTAACAAACTGGACATTTTATTTTTAGCATATACTTATACTCGCTAGGATTTTGAAGAATGGATCCATCATCTTTCGCATTAAAAACTGCAGCAATAAATTTCCTTCCAAGCAACGATTTCCTTCAAAGTTACTTTTTAAAGTACAGAAACAAACAAACAAATAAAAGTACAGACACTGGAAATATTTCTGTGCCTCTGTAACTTCAGATGAACCAAAATTGCTATAATTATTTATTTTGGGAAACAGAATCAAAGTTTTTAGACTAGACTAGTTCTCTACTTAACAACCTTCAACAGTACCATTCTGCTTTTTAAAATTAAAATCTGGTTTTCTAGTTTCCTTAAATCCTATCTATCCCCAGCCCCTTTATATGATAACCCACTTATATTCAAATCATGATTCCACTAACATTATAACTTTGCTTTTTCACCTCTAAATCACAAGATGTAAGGTTGGTAAATATAGCATCATACATAACACAGAAAAGAGCTTGTTTACTTTCTTCCTTTCTCTTATAATCCAAGACTGTGGGTTTCTACTTTGACTTAAAATTCCTTCCATTTATACTTGGTGGGGTCTTACTCTTGTTCTCTGAGGTTTCCTGTAGCATCTGTCATTTTCTTCTGGCATGTACTGATGACTAATTACATTTCTGTTCTGTCATTTTTTCTTCCTGTAATCTGGCTGTGATGTGATCCTCCTGTCCCACCCATGATGAAGCCACCATCCATCTGGTCAGTTCATATCACCCCCAGGCATGGCTGGACAAGCCAGGAACACATAGGCTTATGCTCAAGACACAGGAATCCTTGCTTATCATTCAAAGGAACATGTAAGAATGCAACCCCACTAGCTTACAAGTAGTTAATCAGTAGTGCCCTAAAGATATAATCACCAAATATACCTAATGAAATATCTAACATAAAGAGTAAAGATAGGGCCAGCTGGGTGGCTCAGTCAGTTAAGCACTCAACTCTTGATTTCAGCTTTGGTCATGATCTCACAGTTCATGAGTCTGAGCCCCAAGTTGGGCTCTGCACTGACAGAGTGAAGCCTGCTTGGTATTCTGTCTCTTTCTCTCTCTCCCTCCTTATCTTTCTGCACCTCCCCCACTCATGCACACACACACACACACACACACACACACACACACACTCTTTCTCTCTCTCAAAAATAAATAAATAAGCTAAAATAAAAAAGAATAAAGGTATTTTTCAGATTCCAAGTCTCTTGAGATGGAATAGACCTCTGGGAGACAAGAAAAGTGACACCAGAAATTAAGTAACATCTGCTAACATGACCTCATGGGCCTCCAATCAATGGTGCCCAACTTCTTAGGAGATCCATGCTCCAAATTTTGCCCTTAAAATCCCTCACTTGCAAGCCATTGGGGAGTTTGAGACTTTTGAACATTAGCTCCCTGTTTTCCAGGGTGGCACCACAAGTATAAATCAGAAAGATCTGATATCTTTCTTCACTGCAAACGTTCAGTGTCTGTTTTTTATTGATTACTGCACATCAGGAAGACAAACTTGTTTGGTTTGGTTACAAAGATCAGGGCTTTGATATTCCCTTCCATTTTGTTTGCCATGTAGATTCAACCCTTGCCATTAATATTACCCTAAGGGAGGGCAGATATAATTTATCTACAGTTTGGCTTGACCTTTATACTGGCCACGGAGCAGAGCTGCTTATACTGTTGGGGCTTTCAGGAGTTTAAGTGAAGTGAGCTTTACTTTTCACTCCCCCTTTCTTGTTCCTTCATTGGATTCCTACAAGGATTAGAATGTTGGGACTGGGATAGTATATGTGATGCACATTGAGTTCTATTCAAATCTCCACTCCTTCTGACTCTGAACTATTGCTTAGTGCTTTAAAAGTTTATAGACCATACCAGAATAAGCATGTTAATTGCTATTTTCAGATTATTTTTTCTACTTGCAGAATTGGTATAATAACTTATTTGTTATTCTTCATAGTTACTCTTACTTATGAAGAGATACATGGATTGCCATCTCTTACACATGCACCTTCAGTCCATCAGATTTCCATTATTGGTGTTTTACATTGGAAAGGTAATAGAATATGCCACCCCTAAATATCTTTCTTTGGCATAAGGATTATTTTGAGCTGACTATTTTGAGAAACAGCAGACATAGGAGAAGTTCTGAAAACCAAGGAAAAGTTACCTTTGGTAAGGGATATTTACATTTACAAAGGAAATCTCAGATTATAAGGGTGTTTTCTTCTCTGTACTAGGAAGAGAAGACTCTAAATCACAAGAGAATTTTATCAATGGAGAAGGCACCAACTTGGATCTGATAACAAATCTTACCCTGGTTTTCTGCTTTTCTTGCTAATCCTCCATAACTGGACCCCAAACCCCACTTCACTCAGCATCTTCTTTTGTTTTTGGCTGGAAATATTTAAGGTGGTGCTTTGAGCCCTTTGGGGGAGTTATTCAATTTTCCTTGGTCTTCCCTATGTATACAGGAGGCATACATATTATTAAACTTCTGCTTGTTTTTCTACTGTTTAGCTCTTATTTTTTTATTTTTTTCAATGTTTATTTTTGAGAGACGGAGAGAGATAGCATGAGCGGGAGAGGGCATTGAGAGAGAGAGAGAGAGGGAGACCCAGAATATGATGCAGGCTCCAGGCTCTGAGCTGTCAGCACAGAGCCCAATGCGGGCCTCGAACTCATGAGCCATGAGATCATGACCTGAGCCAAAGTAGGACGCTCAACCGACTGAGTCACCCAGGCGCCCCATAAGCTATCTTTTATTACAAGGGGGTATCAGCCAAGAACAAAAGGGTAGAAGGAAAATTTTTTTTCCTCCTGTCCCTACAGTTTTATGCTTATTAAGGGTGTAAACAGCAATAAAAATTCGTTTATATCCCTCAAGTTAAAAATAAAGGTAGAATATGATACAACTAAAGGAAATACTTTGTTCTATTTATAAATTTTATTCAATATAAAACCAAATGCATTTTTCCATTCTTCTTTCAATTAATTTTATTAAAAATATTGAACTATCTTAATATCTTTAATTTTACTTAAAAACAGTATTTAATTTTGTTTCACCTTTACCTATAACCTGAACATTTTGAGTATTTCAATCGAATAGAAACTAGGGGACTAAGGCAGGCTGCCCCAAGATGGGCCACTTTGGCCTAAAGATTATTCTGATCTGAAGGCAATGAAGACTCTACCAGCACAGGACAAACTTTTGATCCTCCATTAACCACATAGAAGAATCTAAACTGGGGGTCTTATGTCATAAGAGCAAAAATCAACCATTGGGACTTCATCAAAATAAAAAGCTTCTGCACAGCAAAGGAAACAATCAATAAAACTAAACGGCAGCCTACGGAATGAGAGAAGGCATTTGCAAATGACATATCAGATAAAGGGTTAGTACCCCAAATCTCCAAAGGACTTATCAAATTCAACACCCAAAAGACCAAATAATCCAGGTAAGAAATGGGCAGATGACATGAATAGACACTTTTGCAAAGATGACATCCAGATGGCTAACAGATACATGAAAAAAATGCTCAACATCACTCATAATCAGGGAAATACAAATCAAAACCACGATGAGATACCACCTCACACATCTCAGAATGGCTAAAATTAACAATAAATGAAACAGCAGGTGTTGGTGAAGATGCAGAGAAAGGGGAATCCTCTTGCACTGTTGATGGGAATGCAAACTGGTACAGCCACTCTGGAGAACAGTATGGAGGTTCCTCAAAAAGTTAAGAATAGAACTACCCTATGATCCAGCAATGGTCCTACCAGGCATTTACCCAAAGAGTACAAAAGTACAGATTCAAAGGGTACATGCACCCTAATGTGTATAGCAGCATTATCAACAATAGCCAAACTATGGAGAGAGCCCAAATGTCCATCGACTGATGAAAGGATAAAGAAAATGTAGTATACATATACAATGGAATATTACTCAGCCATAAAAAAAAACAATGTGTATGGAGCTAGAGTGCATTATGCTAAGAGAAATAAAAGAAAGAAAAATTCCATGTTGTTTCACTCATATGTGGAATTTAGGAAACAAAACAGATGAACATATGGGTGGAGGAAAAAAGAGAGAGAGGGAAACAAACCATTAAGAGACTCTTAAAGATAGAGAACAAACTGAGGGTTGATGGAAGGAGGTGAGTCGAGGGTTGGCTGGATGGGTGATGGATATTAAGGAGGGCACTTGTTATGATGAGCACTGGGTGTTGTATGTAAGTAATGAATCACTGAATTCTACTTCTGAAACTAATATTGCACTGTATGTTAACTAACTAGAATGTAAATGAAAATTTGAAAAGAAAAGACATTGGGGGTCTTTCCCAGAATAACTTTTATTGGCAGAGATAAATTTTATCTGAATGATCCATCTGTATGGCAGGGCAAACATCTCATTACCAAACATCTGCTCTTTTTATTGCCCCATGAGTGCATTCCTTTCCTCTGAAGTCCCAGACCCCTACCCCTCCTCCTTATTTCTGGACAACATATACCCCATTTTCCCTGACTATCTGCGGGGATTCCCTGTACATATGTATGCTATTAAATTTGATTTTCTCCTGTTAATCTCCCTTATGTCAATTTGATTCTTAGTCCAGCTAGAAGGACCTTTAGAAGATAGGAATTCTTGCTCCCCAACAAAACCACTACATAAAATACTTTAATAAAAGTGTTTCAGAATCTCAGCAGACTACTTAAAATCCATTGTTTAAATGCTTGGATTCTACTTAAAGATGGATGTCATTTTAATGAAACTTGGAGGACTTATTCATGCCCTGAATATGCATTATCTATTTGCATTGTTGTTTTCCCATGTAATAAAACCATAATTTTAAACACTGGATCATGTCAATCATTAGGTATCCAAATAATATTTATTGTAATACTTGAGTAATATGTGACATATACAGTGGAGTTGACTTACAAATAAGAGCTGAACATGAGAATATTTGACTAAGTCCCAGACCCCTACCACTACCCCTCTCCTTAGCTCATATAAGCATCATGGTTCCTCACTGTCTTTGGAATTTCCATGTCTATGGAGATTCCCCATATAAACGCTATTAAATCTTATTTTCTCCTGTTAATCTGTCTCATGCCAATTTGATTCTTAGTCCAGCTAGAAGGATCTTAAAGGTCAGAAGAAATTCTTCCTCTCCAACACTGCAGTAGACAGTCATCTCACCTGCTAGATTGTTCTGATTTGCAAATCAAGATAAAAATGGATTAATTAGCATGGAAGACATGGAGCTGTACCTCCTAGTGCCCCTTCAGGTTAGGACACACTGTCCGACCATGTGAAGTGTAGTCAAGTGACTGCTTCCATTTGTCAACTCCTATAGTGTCTGTCTCAGCAACCTGACCATAGATGGCACCCCACCAGGGAAACCTGCATCCTCTGACTAATTAAGTCAGGGTTAGAGGCTCAGAAATTCTAGATTGATGCCAAAAATTCTGAAGGGCAATTCAGAACTCCTTGTCATGCTGGCCAAGGCCTCATGGGGCCTGTATAGCTCTTTTATTTTGTTCTTACTCTGTCCAACTCTGCTTCTTCTCCATCCCTTACACAGAAATTGATCCCTAGTAAATCTCTTATACTTCAGACTATCTGCTTGTAACAAACTCAATTTGTGACAATTAGGGATTGAATATTATACTTTTGGGGTCCCTACTGATAGTTACAAAGTTATATTTCCTAATTGTTCAAATTTATCTTGAATGATGATATCAGACTCTTTCTGTCTATCTATCTATCTTTGATCCATGTATGTAGTCAAAAATTTTAAGTATCTTTTATGTGTAGGTCTTTTGTGTAGGTCTTTTACTTTAAGGAGCTTCCAGCCAGATGAACAGATAAAATATTGATGTAAAAGGCGCCTCGGTAGCTCAGTCAGTTAAGCATTCAACTCTTGGTTTCTGCTCTGGTCATGATCTCACTGTTCATGGGGAACCGAGCCCCACATTGGGTCCACTCTGGACCCTGCTTGGGATTCTTTCTCCCTGGCCCTCCCCCACTCATTCACGTGCACTCTCTCTTTCTCTCTCTCTTTCTCAAAATAAATAAATAAACTTAAAAAAAATAGAAACTTATGTGCAAGTTGACTATAAAAGGGAAAATGGCAGTAGTAGGACAATCTGTAAATAAATAAACCAGAATGATGGAAAAACCAAATTGATACTGTAAAGACATTTAGAACTACAGTGGTTGTGGTTAACCTCAGGGTTTATCATATTTTAAGGGATTTATCTTCTAATATTTAAGTTTTGCAGCAAATGTTAGCTCCATGATCTTAAAAACATGTCCCCTGTAACCGTGAGAATCAGTCTTCAACTGCATCTTGGAGCCAGCACATGGTTGTTTGTAGATACTGAATCTGACCTTTTCAGGTGCTTTGCTGGACATCTTGCTTCCTCACTACTGGATATGTCTATAGAAATAAGTATCAATGAAAGGAAGTTGAATTCATTTCTCCCCTACTAAAATGCAAAAGATAGTTCAGAATTCTACTTTAATGCTTGCAATGATATTTGTCATTATTCTATTCTAAATGGTCTTTATCTGTCTTCCACAAACTCGTGGAAGCCCACTGTGCTCTATTTTAGATTTTTTTTAAGCTAAGGAGAGATGGTTCCATGTTTTTCAAGATCTGCAAGAGTTTTTAACCTCAAACGATTTCCTAGACCTTTTGCATTAGAGTCACTTCGTTTTATTCTCTGTTGTTTAAGAAAACATGACCAAATGTTACTCTTAATTCATCAACACCTGAAAATAAACTTTCATTTTATTAATTATTGGAGCAGGCACTGACATTTATAAGATCATATTTAAAAACATGTATTTGGAAAATTATTGTTTTGCTGGTTGTGCATAAGGATAGACAGTGCCTCAACTGCTTCTTTTGTTTTTTTAATTTTTTAAAATGTTTGTTTATTTTTGAGAGACAGAGCACAGGCGGAGGAGGAACAGACAGAGAGGGAGACACAGAATCTGAACCAGGCTCCAGGCTCTGAGGTGTCAGCACAGAGCCCTACACGGGGCCTGAAGCCAGGAACCGTGAGATCATGACCTGAGAGGATGTCAGATGCTTAACCGACTGAGCCACCCAGGTGCCCCTCAACTGCTTCTTATGTTTCTTCAGTCCCTCCTCTGTCCTTCCTCAGCCTAGAGTTAGAGATCCATATTTATAAATTATGGAAACCTGTCAGTAATTTTACCATTACAAGTTTGTTATTGATATTGACCAGAGATGTTTTACAGACATTTTAATTGATATCTTATGTAAAATGTTCAAAACAATGTAATACAAATAAAGTATGTCTATTTTGCTATAATTGGACTTAAAACAATGGGAATATTCTGAAAGAGATCATGTAACTTTGAAGTATTAAATAGGCTAACACTGCCTTATGCTGTACTTGGCACATCATAGTTCCTGGCTAATTTACTTTTTCCCTTGCCTTCATAGCCATTCCTTTATTCTTAGGGGCCTCCAGCTGACCCCACCCAGGGCAACCATATTCTGTATGAAAGTGATGCCAGACCATGTTGTTTACCAAACCTCTGTGGTCATTTTATCATGGCTTAGTTGTTCCCTTGTCTAGGTATCAATATTTAACCTTCAAGTTAATAATTTATACTCAACCCAAATTTTTTCTTTAGCATTGCTCTAACCAGTGAGAACACACATTTCATGGTGATTTAACCAGATGATTAAGGAAATACATTTTAACAAGGAATTCCATCAGAAGTAATTCCACCTTTACATGGTATCGATGGCTTCCTTTAATAACTTGTATGACCAGCTATGACCTTAGTCCCTGTTACTGTTTATAAAAATCCCTGAATTACAATAGATTGATTTCACATATTTCAAAACATAGCTATCCCTTCTTTCTTTATGCCCATGAAAAACATCCAGAAATCTTCTAAGAGATAAAATGGAAATGACCTATAAAAAATCACCTAGGCTATGTTTTAGCTAGTTCATAGCTATCTTCTGAAATAAGTACATTACATATTTCTAAAGAATGGTTTAATGAAAATGAACTTTCTGTGTTTATATGGGTTCATGCCATCACCGTGGGAGTTTTAGTTTTTGGTTATCAGCAGGCTGCGGATGTTGATTCACATAATATATTTAATGACTATTGCCTCTGCTCAGAATTCTTTGGAATTAACCATTAAAGATGTAAATAGCAGAACAGCTAATGGCCCCTATGGTTTACAAATAAATTTTCGACTCAGCCTTATTAGGCATTATAAGGCTAATTGCATTACCAGAGTAATTTGCCATATATAAAAGTTCTACTTTTTGGTTGTTAATGGTGCTATTTACTATTTTGTACTTTACTATTTTGTAATCTCTATACTTTTCTGAATGTTTTGTACTTGTATATTTTTATAGTCATATTTATTTATATATATATTCATTAAATCAAAAAGTTTATAAATTTGACTTCTGCCCAAACTTAAGTAGGTCTAGGGAATGGTTGTTTTTTAATTTTGCCACAATTCATTTCTAGAAACAGTACTTTAAACTGTGTTTAACAATAGATTACAGATTTTTTTCTATAGGTCTATTCTCCTGAAAAGAAAATATGCATTGATAGATATTAATCAAAGGTACTAATTTAAAACAGTGAAAGTAGGCCCTAATAGACATTTTCCAGTTTCTCAAATGCTCTATAGAAATTGAATTCTCTGCTTCTTTTACCAGATTATTGGGTATCCAACAAGTGAAAGTATTTATGTGAAAATAATTTATACAAATTTATAGTTTTGATAGTGGACATATATTTCTATACATTTGAATATTTATGGAACTTTTACATGGTCTAAAGACATGTCCTAAGATCTTATCCTGCTATCATAAAATCATTGGAAGATATTCACTTGAAAGGACTTAATAAGCATACTTAGATCAAACTTTAAAACCATTTTAGGGCACTAGATTAATTCAATAACATTTAGTCTAGAAATATTCATGTTCATAAATACAGTGGCATTTTGGGTTTGAGACAACACATATTCTGGGTTATTGCAATGCCCAGAAGAGTAGCTATAACTCTACTCCTGTTCCCCTCTTTGAAGGATATTGAAACACAATGAATAACAGTTACGTTATGATAGGAAACCTTGGGTCTTTGATTCATTAGAAATAAATAAAGAAATTCAAGCTCTAGAAGTTTATCACCGACTAAAAAAAACAAACTTTTGATGTCCTCGCATGTGATACAGACATTGTTGTGTGTCGCAACATCATGGATGAGCTTGTAGGGGCCCAGAGTAAGCAGACCCAAGATGGGCCACAATGGCCCAAAGATTATTCTGAGCTGAAGGAAGTCAAGACCCTACCAGTACAAGACAAACTTTTGTCCCTCCCTTAACTACATAGAAGAATCTAAGTTGGGGATCTTTCCCAGAATAAGCTTTACTGGCTGAGATAAATTTTACCTGAGATAAATTTTATCTGAGTGACACATTTGTATGGCAGGACAAACATCTAATTACCAAACATTTGCTCTTCTTATTGTCTTGTGAATTGTATTCCTTTCCTCTGAAGTCCCAGACCCCTACCCCTTCTCCTTAGTTCAGGATGACATATATATTTCATTTTGCATTACTGTCTTTGGAACTCCCGTGTTTATGAGGATTCTCCATACATATGCTATTAAATTTGATTTTCTCCTGTTACTCTGTCTCATGTCAATTTGATTCTCAGTCCAGAGAGTCTCCCTTGAATGGGATATGAATTCTTGCTCCCTGACAAGCTGCACTTTCATAAATATATAAAGTAGAGTACTGGCATTAAAATTCACTTGTCCCATAGATTGACCTAATCAACAAAATATGCTCGCTATAGTAAACAGTAGATATATATATATATATTTATTAATTTTATTTATTTTTTAGAGAGAGAAAGAATGGGACCAGGGGGAGGGGCAAAAGGAGAGGAGAGAGAGAATCTTAAGCAGGGTCCATGTCCAGTGCAGAGCTTGACACAGGGCTCTATCTCACAATCCTGACATCATGACCTGAGCTGAAATCAAGAGTTGGTCGCTTAATCGACTGAGCCACCAAGACACCACTACATAAGATATTTAAATAAACAAAATAATTAAATGTTTTTATGTCAATAAGGTTAGATACAAATAATCTTATTACCAGTTATTAAATTAAGAAATATGGCTAGGTATAAATAGTATAAGCTGCTTTAGAAAGTTTGCTAAAGGAAGTCCGTTTTCTGGAATAGCTTTCTCTGAAGCAAGTACAGTCTTTCGAAATTATTCCATTGATTGTAAGTCTTTACTTAATACTAGATGGAGAGTAAAAAGCACTTGTTTTAGATGGTTATGTTGGCAGTAGTAGGTTTCACAATGAGTAGCAATTTCTAAGGGCTGATCCAGCATCTTTTCTTCTTTTTCTCCTATTTTTCACTTTATTCAGCTCTATAAATAGAGCTGTAGGTCATTAATCCCAAGGAGTGTTAGCAGTAAATTCTTTCTTTAACCCTTCATAGCCACAACCAGCTCTGCCAACACGTAACTTTTGGTCTAGCAGACTTGAAGAGAAAGGTTTAGGCAGGCAACCACATCAAAATTAGAGGAACTTGATCCTAGAAACCACACTATGACTCCTTGCCCCTCTCCTTCACTATGTCAGTTTCTATGAATTAGATCCATTTTCAGTAGAACTGCTTTTTGAACATAGGTCCATTTACCAATAATATATGTAGGCACATAAACTTAGTTACAATCATAAAGACATATATAACAAAATAATTTTATGGCACTAGGCATATCATTACAACGACGTCACAGTATTTCATCCGGCAATGGAAATGCCATTTATCAAAGAAATTTAATATAACTCTTCAAAATTCCATCCCTAAAATAATTTGTGAAGACAAGGATAAAAGTCTTTTATTTTCACTAACGACGGAGACAGACCCAGACATTTGAGATTTGAGTGTTCACATTCGTCTGCTAAAGAATGAGGTGATGAATAAGGAGACTCTAATTGTTTTAGATATGGTATATAGGAGGAAAACTTATTTTCCTTCTACCTTTCAGTTTTCTTGGGTGAGACCCCCTGGAATAAAAGACAGATGAACAGAAATAGAAGTTTAATAACATGTATACCACCAGTATACTATAGGAGTATCCAGGTCAAATTACTAACTCCCCAAATGGCCCACCTTAAATACCATCTCCAGCTAAAGGCAAAAGACAGATGTTGGGGAGGGGAGTTTCAGGAGGTTTTTAGGCAAAGCACAATAAATAAGGGTAAGATTTAAAATGGAGATTTAAGGCTGTGCCTTTTCAAATGATAAGAGTTGCTGGAGATTTAGAGTCATTCTTGTCTTTCTGGTACAGAGAGAGAGACACCTTTACAAATGGAGATTTCCTTTACAAGTATAAATGTCTCTTACAAAAGAGTAAATTTTATTCTGTTTTTAGAGGTTCTACAGTGTCTGCTTTTCTTCAAAATTAATCAGCTAAAAGTAACCCTTAAGCCAAAGAGGCATATTTGGGGAGTAGCATACTCTGCTACCCTTCAATGATCATCATGTTACACAGTTTCAAAATTATGGTTCTTAAAACTATCACTTGTATTTTATTGGTTATAGTCTATGGTGTACTTAAAGTTCTTGATTGAATTACCTTATTTTTTTCACTTAAATATTTTTTCCTGCTTTCCCTTTTATGGTAGACAGTGACTTCTCCACTATCCAGCAGTAAGGAGAACTGGAATATAGAATTGAGACAGTAACAGATGTAAAGGGCAAAAATGTTTATCCATTTGGTGAAAGATTGATAAAGAAAGGGATGTTCACACAGTGTCAATGTTTTATCCACAGATTATGCATTGATTACCTACTAATCATTGAAAGACAATATTAGTAACTCTACACTGTTAAAAAACAAAATTCAACTGAGTAAATTTTTTTTTTTTTAACGTTTATTTATTTTTGGGACAGAGAGAGACAGAGCATGAACGGGGGAGGGGCAGAGAGAGAGGGAGACACAGAATCGGAAACAGGCTCCAGGCTCTGAGCCATCAGCCCAGAGCCTGCCGCGGGGCTCGAACTCCCGGACCGCGAGATCGTGACCTGGCTGAAGTCGGACGCTTAACCGACTGCGCCACCCAGGAGCCCCTCAACTGAGTAAATTTTAAAGATCTTATTTGTTTTGTTTAATGATTGATACATCAGGCAGCTTCTAGATACATCAGGCAGCTTCTAATCTAGCAAAAGGAAAGGAGCTCTGAGGAGCTGTACAAAATGAAGGGTTTTTGTAGGCCGAGGGGATTGGGAACAAGAGATTTATACCAGGCAAAAAAGTATGTAGGTTGTTGCAAGGTTACATTACTTTAGGGGATGGCAGGAGTCTAACCGTCAGATTACCTACCAGTGTGGATCTAGTTGTTTTTTTCTTTTTTTAAAATTTTTTAAAGTTCATTTATTTATTCGGAGAGAGAGAGAGAGAGAGAGAGAGAGAGAGAGAGAGAGAATGAGAGAGAGAGAGAGAGAGAAAGGGAGAGAGGCAGATAGAGAATCTCAAGCAGGCTCTGCTTTGTCGGTGCAGAGCCCGATGAAGAGCTCAAACTCAAAAACTGTGAGATCATGACCTGAGCTGAAATCAAGAGTTGATGCTTAACCGACTGAGCCACCCAGGCACCCCCAAACGGATTCTGATTGACAGGTTCAAAATTCCATTTTTGGGAAAGCCAAAATTGTAATTGAATCTCTGATGATGTAGTGGTTAGCCTAAGCAATTCCATTTTGGGCTTGTTGTCTTGTTTTTTTTGTTGTTGCTGTTTGTACCTTCTAATCCCCTTCCCCTATTTTGCCCATCCTCTCACACTTCTCCCCTCTGGCAACCACCAAACTGTTCTCTGTATCCATGAGTTTGTTTCTTTTTTGTTTGTTTGATGGTCTTGTTTTTTTAGATTCTGCATATAAGTGAAATTATACAGTATGTCATTCTCTAATTTATTTCACTTAGCATAATACCCTCTAGGTTCATCCATGTTATTGTGAATGGCAAGATTTCATTCTTTTTTTAAATTTTTTAAAAATGTTTATCTTTATTTTTGAGACAGAGAGAGACAGAGCATGAGTGGGGGAGGAGCAGAGAGAGAGGGAGACACACAATCTGAAGCAGGCTCCAGGCTGTGAGCTGTCAGGGCACAGCCTGACACAGGGCTTGAACTCATCAACTGCGAGATCAAGACCTGAGCTGAAGTTGGACACTCAACCGACTGAGCCACCCAGGCACCCCAAGATTTCATTCTTTTTTACGAATGAGTAATGTTCCTTTATATATGTGTGTGTGCTGTGTGTGTACACATACCACTTCTTCCTTATCCATTCATCTATAAATGCACACTTAGGTTACTTCCATACCTTGGCTATTGCAGATAATGCTACAATGAACATGCTTATGTCTTTCAAATTAGTGTTTTTATTTTCTTAGGATAAATACTCAGATGAGGAATTGCTGGACCATGTGATAGTTCTATTTTTAATTTTTCAAGTAATCTCCATACTATTTTCCACAGTGCCCGCACAATTTTGCATTCTTACCACCAGGGAATGTACAAGGGTTCCCTTTTCTCTACATCTTCACCAACACTTATTATCTCTTGCCTTTTTGATAATAGCCATTCTGAGAGGTGCGAGGTGATACCTCATTGTGATTTTGATTTTCATTTCCTTGATGATTAGTGCTATTGAGTATCTTTTCATATGTCTGTTGGCCATTTGTGTATCTTCCTTGGAGCAATGTGTATTCTGGTCTTCTGCCCATTCCTAATTGCATTATGTGTGGGTTTTGATGTTGAGTTGTATAAGTTCTTTGTATATATTAGATTTTAACCCTTTATGGGATACATCATTTGCAAATATCTTCTCCCATTCAGTAGGCTGCCTTTTTGTTTTGTTGACACTTTCCTTCACTGTGCAGAAGCTTTCTATTTTGATATCTTCTCAAAAGTTTATTTTTGCTTTTGTTGTCCTTGCCTGAGAAGACAGATCCAAAAAGAATACTGTTCAGAGCAATGTCCAAGAGCTTAATACCTAGGTTTTCTTTTAGGAATTTTATGGCTTCCTGTCTTACATCCAAATCTTTAGTCCATTTCAGAGTTTATTTTTGCATATGGTGTAAGAAAGTGGTGGAGTTTTCCCAATACCATTTATTGAAGAGATGTTTTTTTTCACCATTGTATGTTCTTGCCTCCTTTGCTGAAGATTAATTCACTGTATAAGAGTGTGTTTATTTCTGGACTCTCTATTCTGTTCTATTAAACTATATGTCTATTTTTGGGCCAGTACCATACTGTTTTATTTACTACAATTTTGTATTATAGTTTACAATCAGGAATTGATAGGCACTTAGCCAGGTATGAGCAGGGAACAGATGTTTTTCCAACTGTTAGGGCAGAAACCAAGTTTCAAACAGCTGGGAAAAACCCCAGGGAACACACATGGACTTTTCCCTGTAACTTCTGCCCTACAGTAACCTATAGGTTCCTAATAATACATTTACATTGCAGTTTTGATCCCCTTGTGGGGGATGGCTGCCATGACAGTTCTGGTAAGGACTAGTAGGGCCAAAAACTTCCCTGTCTGACCTGTAGGAGGAGACCCTTAGATGATTGGAGGAACCCCAGTCAGAGACGGCCCTAGCTATGACCCATAACCCTTGCAGGCATAAAAAGGAGAGACCACCCTGACCCTCCCCATGTAGTTGCCATCTCTGCATTTGCCCACTTGTCCTCCTTGAGGGTGTACTTTTGCTTTAACTATTAAACTCTTGCTTACTTGAGAGTTTGGCTCTGAATTCTTTCTTGGCTGAACTCAAGAACTGAGGTGAGGGGCAGGGGAGGAATGGGACAGGCCATTGATGGGATCAGGATGCATTCAGCTTTGTTCTTCTTTCTCAAGATTCCTTTGGCTATTTGGAGCTATTTGTGATTCCATACTAATTTTAAGATAATTTGTTCCAGTTCTGTGAAAAATGCCACTGATATGGTGAAAGGGATTGCATTGAATGTGTAGATTGTTTTGAGTAGTATGGACATTTTAACAATATTAAGTCTTCTAATCCATGAGCACAGTATATCTTTCCATTTATTTGTGTCATCTTCAGTTTCTTTCATCAATGTCTTATAGTTTTCAGAGTATAGGTCTTTCATCTCCTTAATTAAATTTATTCCTAGATATTTTATTCTTCTTGATGTAATTGTAAGTAGAATTGTTTTCTTAAGTTCTCTTTCTGATAGTTCATCAGTGCATAGAAATGCACTATATTTCTGTATATTAATTTTGTATCCTGCAACTTCACTGAATTCATTTATTAGTTTCAGTAGTTTTTTTGATGGAGTCTTCAGGGGTTTGTATATATTGTTGTCTCGTTTTCACCAATACACAATTTTTGGTTAAGATTTACATAGACATTAGAATAATATGTTAAAAATGATAAATTCTATAGATAAAAATAAAACAAACTAATCAGAATTTCATAACAGCAGTGTAAAATGACTTGCTGATTTATATAGCTTTGAATTTCATTCAGAAACCATGTGTTACTGATGTGACTTAAAATATATTTCAATTTTTATACTTTAATCTCTTCTTACATTATTTATGTTAAAAAAAATCTCAGGCATGGGAGATCTAAAGGCAGCGTCCATTAACTATAGCTTTCCAAGTTTCATAGGAGATTGAGAACATCCATGCTGTGAAAACATAGGCATTATAGAAGTAAATTTTTGGAATTATGATATTAGAACTGTCATCCCAGCTGTGCATCAATGGCATTTATTGTATACTGACTTATACTAGAAACCAAAAGATTCTTATCATTAGAATTTTAGCAGACATTAGCTAAGTGATTTGGTTGGATGAACTAACTTGAATCCTATGAAGTACAAACCAACAAAAGGTTAGTATGTTACAAAGTGAAGTTATACAAAAAACGATGCATCATAGTAAAAGTATTAACATAAGAATAATTGATTTGCATAGAAATAGATCAATTATCACTATGATTCTTACTTTTATATGGTTCTAAAATAGTGCTATCCTTAGGCAATTCCTTGGAGGAACGTAGAGAAGTTGCAGAGGTCTGCATGCATGGCCTGAAGTTTGTAAAAAAGAGCAATAATAATTTCTGACTGTTTTACAAGTTAACACATTCACTTCTTCATAATGCTGCAGAAAACATCTGGATTCTTTTCCATCTTGTGATACAGCTGTTCTGAGCTGTGCTTGTCAGTTTGGGAACTTGACCCATTTCTTGATCCTACAAACCAGCCACCCTAAGAACCAGCACAGTATCTGGCATGAATCACACAAGCTCATTTCCATCAATTTCATTAACATCTGTGTCAAATTATTAACCCTCTTGTCACCAGGAGTGTCCACCTTGATTTATGCTCTGTGAAACTGTTCTAAATCATTAATGCCTGAGATTGATATTTAAATTCCAGAATGGTATTGAAATCCTTAATGTCAGAATGTGTTCTTATTTCACTGTCACTCTACATTAAATATTTGTATAGTAAAGATCCTACTGCTAATGTTCCATTCTGTTTGGATTAGCATAGGGAAATAGGGAATCCATTACCACTGTTTTCTGAATGAGGATCATATTTTCTAGGAAATCTTTTTATTAAAATAGAGTATTAGTATTATCAACTACAGGGTACCTTTCTGTTTATATATATATCTAAATATATATATATATGTATAGATATAGCTATAGATGATATAGATGATATAGATACAGATATAGATATATATATAGATATATATTAGTAGAGTTGACACATGGTGTTACATTCATTTCAGGTTTATCACATAGTGGTTCAATAAGTTTATAGTCATGCTATGCTCACCACAAGTGTAACTACCATCTCTCACCATGCAACACTATTACAAAACTGTTGACTATATTCCCTATGCTGCACTTTTTATTTCTGTGACTTATTCATTCCATAACTGGAAGCTTGTATCTCCCACTCCCCTTTAGCCATTTTGCCCATCCCCCTCTCCTCTCCCCTCTGACAATTATCAGTATGTTCTCTGTATTTATAGGCTTGGTTCTATTTTTTGTTTGTTTATTCATTGTGGGGTTTTTTTCCACATATAAGTGAAATCATATGGCATTTGTCTTTCTCTTGTTTTAATATATTTTTAATATTCATGACACCAATGTTTGAAGTGCCCATATAGCTATGCTATGTAACTTATATGATTCCTGTATCATGTGCTTCATAGAAGAATATGACCAATTTTTCCTATGTTCGTTATTCTTTACTCTGAGAAGAATCTGAAATCAAATGTGATCATCGTCAAGAATTGATTTTTGTAAAAAAAATACATATATCAAAACAAAACAAAACAACCTATCAGTATGTTTATTCCCATTTGATCCTCTGAGATAAAATTCTATTTTCATCTTTAATTTTTTTTTTCAACATTTATTTATTTTTGGGACAGAGAGAGACAGAGCATGAACGGGGGAGGGGCAGAGAGAGAGGGAGACACAGAATCGGAAACAGGCTCCAGGCTCTGAGCCATCAGCCCAGAGCCCGACGCGGGGCTCAAACTCACGGACCGAGAGATCGTGACCTGGCTGAAGTCGGACGCTCAACCGACTGCGCCACCCAGGCGCCCCTTTCATCTTTATTATCATCAATCCCTTACCTTTTATAAATAATTGAATGGATAATGCTTGTTTTGTTTGCTCATTTTGTATTTTCCTTCACTGGGAGAGTCTACAAACTGACTTTTAGGTGAGGATTCAATGATATGTGATTAATTAAGGAAATGCTTCCAGGAAATACAAGTAAGGGGTAGTGAAAGCAGAACAGGGAATCAATCATCCTAAATAAGTGCGGGATTTTTAGTCAATGTTATTAGCCTCAGCCTGATTCCACGCTGTTCTCTGGAACTGGAATGACACCAGTGCTTTTCTTTGTTTTTTCTGTTTTAGGCAAGGGCGCTGAGCTTTCAAACTCCCACCCAACACAGCCATTGGCTCTGGGCCTGCCGCAGGGGACATCAGTTCCCAGCACTTCTGCTTTATCCAGTAGCGCAACAGTTCTCTAAAGAAAGTTATAGGTGCCCCACATGCCTACCCAGAAAATGGGAGCACAACACAAATAAACTGGATACCAGGAGATGAGGGCCTAAGAGCAGAGGATCAAACAATTTGTTAAAATGGTCTTTTTTTTTTCCTTTTCTTCTCCCTCCTTCTGGGAGCATTGTTAAAAGCAAATGCTTTTTTTTTTTTTTTCAAGCAGGCTTCATGTCCAGCTCAGAGCCCAATGCAGGGCTTGAACTCAAAACCCTGAGATTAAGACCTGACCTGAGATCAACAGTCGGACTCTTAACTGACTGAGCCACCCCGGCGTCCCCAAAATGACACTTTCGATTCTATGATAGCAACAATGATGGTGTCTGTGAATAAAATGTGGTATATAATCAAGATAATTATTGTTTAAACACAGTTGGTCAGTTACTAGAATTTTTGATCACTTTGTTTCATATGTACACAAATTTAGTTAAGTAATAATTCCTGCAGTTAACATATTTTAAGTTTCATTCATAAATAAGAGAGAACATTAAATAATTGTACGTATGTGTTATTTTTCTTTTGCTGCCACAACAATTAGCTCAGACTCTATGGCTTAAAACAATACCACCTGTTGTCTGACAGTTCTGTACACCCGAAGTCCACTGTAGCATGGCAGTGTTCTCTGCTCTGTTCCAACACATTGAAATCAAGGGACCAGTCTGTACAGTGCCCATCTGAGGCTTGGGTCTTTTTCCAAACACAATGGTTACTGCCAGAATTTGTTTCCTTCTGGGTATAGGACTGAGGCCCCATTGTCTTGCTAACTGTCAGGCAGGGGTGGCTGTCACCTCTTACAGGCCTCATACTCACAAGGCACCCCACAACATGGTACTTTATTCCTTCTTCCTTTGGGCCAGCAGATGCAGATGCCTTTGACTTCTGCACATCCAGAGAAACTCAACTCAATCAGCTTCTCACCTGAGTGAGTCAGGCCCACCCAGATAATCTTATTTTAAATTAAGCTGACTTGGCACTTTGTACATCTGTAAAATCTCTTTCTAATGTTTGATTGAAGAACCAGGGGGCTGGAATCTTGGGGGACCATCTTTAGAATTCTGCCTAACAGCATACAAATGCAAATGAACACTCAACAAGGAAATCCGATGCACATGCTTAGGCTACAGTGAATAGAATGATTGGTTTGGAAGGATGACTTAAAAAAAAAAGCTAAGTACGTGGATTTTGCAAAAAGTCTACAGAATTTGAAAGAGTGAAAATAACTGGATAATGACTTCTATAAGGAAGAAAAAAATGCAAGACCAAGGGAAAAATACAATTCAATTATATGGCATATATGCATTTTTAATATCCTAGAGAACTATTTATATTTGAGCTAAAATATTTTTCTTTGTTCTGTGATAGGTGAATTAATGTAATGGCAGGAAGTGAGATTAATTTGGTTTTAAAATGAATTGAGAAAACATGTTTAAATAACTTTCCTTCTGTATTATGTGTACTGATCTCCCTCTTCCCCGTGTTCTCACATACACCAGTTGTGTGCCTATGTACACATATACACGGGCACATGCATACATCTGCACACATATCCATACACTAACCGGAACACAAAAAAATTTCTTAGCCCATCAATTATACAGCTACAGCATTCATCTAGCTTCAAAATCACGCAGTGAACCATTCTAATAAATTCATCATTTCTCTGTTCAGTTACAAAATCCATCAACCAGTGCTTGATATATTCCCAAACTGGTAAAATAGATTATGCTTATATGAGGAGAAAGAGGAAATAGAGCTCTTAAAAGTATGTTCTAGATGTTAACAGAATTAAAAATTTTTCACGATGACAGCATCAGTGCCTCCTAAAATATTTGAAACTTTAATGATGCTTTATTCAACAAGAAAAACACTTTTATTAGCTGTCATCCAACGAAATGTGAGGAACGGAATAGAATGTGCCTCCAAATAAAGGACAAGCAAATGGTAGGGAAAGTAATCTTCAATTAATAAGAGGAGGACAATGAAATCACTCAAGTCTCAGTAAATTGCATCCTTCAAATGATTATGTGAGAAATCTGGCTAAAGTATAGGTCTATGTTTTAATGTCAATTAGTTAATAGAATAATTCTTATAAAATTCAATGTACTGGTAGTAATTGGAGGGGATTTGAGGAAAATACTGAATCAGGAATATAAGAGGAATGGTAAGAATTCAGAATTTGGTTGATAAAGGAAGAGGAAGCCCTAGAAAATAATTAACTATTTTGATCTTCTGTGGTTAAGTCCCTGTTTCTGTGAATCATTAATTTAATTATATTTTTCTAATGAATGTATATTATAAAATATAAATTAAAATTTTTATGCTTTACAGCTTCTTTAAAGAAAAAACCTCTATAATGGAAAGGTAAACCCAGAGTGATATAATTCTGTTCATCCAAAAAGAAAAAGAAAATAGATGTCATACATGAAAAAGAGAGGGGGAGGGGCGCCTGGGTGGCTCAGTCGGTTAAGCGTCCGACCTCGGCTCAGGTCATGATCTCGCGGTCCGCGAGTTCGAGCCCCGCGTCAGGCTCTGGGCTGATGGCTCAGAGCCTGGAGCCTGCTTCCGATTCTGTGTTTCCCTCTCTCTCTGCCCCTCCCCCGTTCATGCTGTGTCTCTCTCTGTCTCAAAAATAAATAAACGTTAAAAAAAAATTAAAAAAAAAAAAAGAAAAAGAGGGGGGGAATTTGTGATACAATAGCAAAATGCTGGGATCCAGATGCCATGATAGCAAAGGTCATTTAAAAAAAAATTAAAAAAAAAAAGAAAAAGAGAGGGGGGAATTTGTGATACAATAGCAAAATGCTGGGATCCAGATGCCATGATAGCAAAGGTCAGGAACAACAAGTTTTCAATTTCTGGGTTAATTCTGTAATAAGCTATGTTCATTAGCACTCAATACTCAGCAGACACTTAATTTAGATTGAATTTAAATGAATGGTTTTCATTAATTAGGAAGCACCCCCATCTCCATCCTGATGACCATAAAAAATGAAGAATGTTTTGACAAAGCACCTGAAATGGACTTGTCAAGTTTATTATCTGAAGGATGGCTTAGCATATTCAAATAATTAAGGGATTTGGAAACTAGAAGTATACAAAGAAAAAGAATAGGTTAACCAAAAAATGCAAATAATTTTAGTTATTTTATGATTATAACTACTAAATGTAATACATTCCCTGAGTGATTTACAAGCACATATAAATATGTTCTATTTGGATAGCATTTATCATATACCCTTATGTGGTTTACATGCATATCAAGTGCTTTTGACTTAGTTAAAACAAAGTTAAAGTCACCGGTCTTATTCATGGTATTGTTATGGACACTCATAAATATAAACTTAAAAAAACCTTGGCATTACTTTTCTGGTTTTACAAGTAGTATATACTCATTGTAAAGAATTAGGAAGTTTACAGAAAACTATAGAGGACAAGTTCATCATAATACTACCTTTCTAAGATATCTACTGTTAATATTTTAGTATTTATCTTTGCCTCTCTGGACATGCTTATCTATTTATACAATGTTTATGGGCACATGCAGATATTGATTTTAAAAATACACATGTGTATGTAAGCCAACTGTTCTTCAAATTTTTATGGAAAGTTCCTTCCACTCACCCCACTCCCCTCCAGGCTCCTCTACAAGGATACATGCCACCTTCTCATAAGGTGAGTATTTTGTCTCCTACACCCCAGGTATCTTATGTCAAGAGGTAAGGTCAGTTTTTTCTTTAAACTTCATTGACAGTTCTAGATAACCCCTCCTCCACCTTTATCTAAATTCTCTTTTTGGGGCACTTGGGTGACTCAGTCTGTTAAGCATCTGACTTCGGCTCACGTCATGATCTCATGGTTCTTGGGTTCGATCCCAGTGTCAGGCTCTGTGCTGACAGCTCAGAGCCTGGAGGCTGCTTCGGATTCTGTGTCTCCCCCTCTCCTTCTGCCCCTCCCCTGCTTGTGTTCTCTCTCTCTCAAAAACAAATAAATAAACATTAAAAAAAATTCTATTGCATTTGCTCTCAAGCCATCCGGCTCTATTGCCATCTACATATCACATTCCTGGATTCAACCAACTCATCTCTTCACTCCATTCATTGACTGACTAGTTCCATATTCACTTTTGTTATCTTCATGCAGATTCCTATCATACCCTAGATGGCTGCAACTTTCAGGACTCTAAAGTCAGTTTCTCAAATTCTTAACTGTAAATATCTCTTATCTATGTTCTACTTCACCACCAATTCCATGGCTGTATCATAGAGCCTGTCTTTCTCAAGCTTCTCTACTTCTAACATAAGATATTCATACTTCTCTTCTATGACCCCAACACTTGTCTTCTCACTCACACTGGGGAATTCCCATTTTATCTGCCCTCTGACCTATGGGCCTCTTGCTTCTAAGTCCATTTCCTGCCAAGTTAGACTCAATTATCTATCACTTTACTGTCTCTCTGACAGTCCTGAGACCACTTGTTTCACAGTCTTTATTCACCAATTGTCTGGAAAAGCCCCACCCAAGGTTCTTTGCAAATCTAGACCTTCTCCCAACTGCTGAGAATGAGAGAAAATTCCATTTGCATAGATTGTGAAGGCCTGAATGTTCTGTGTTGATGGAAGGTCTCTGTATTCTTATCCAGGTTTCTTTGACTGTGTTATGCTTGCTTCTTCAAATCTTTACCACTCTTATTAAACCTATCCCATCCTTCTGCCTCAATCTCAGGGGGATGTCCTATTCTCTAAATTTTAGAACAAATAGAAACCACTAGGCAGGAAGATTCTTGCTTTCCAAGTACCAAATATGAATTGGAACCCATCATCTGTCCTTTGGCTCCTGTCACAAAGCAGGAGCCTGTTACTTTAGGCCACTCCTTCCTCTAATGGAATGAATACCTTTATCCAGGGGTCTCATTTCAAATATTCTTTCTTACTCTTGATCTCCAGCTTCTGCCTCCCTCTAGGCTTCTTTGGGAGAGTGTCCAGATGTGTCCGTAGAAAGGAGGTCACTTTATTCTCTGAGTGGACAGGCTCATTCCCACGCAGGAAAATGGGCTGATCCAGACTATACATGCCCAATTTACTCTTTCTAAATTTATCAATCAGATAAATCACCCCATTTCTCAGGAATAGAAGGAAAAGTAGCAAGGATACTAGGCAGTTAGAATACTTTAGCTCCCTCTAACTGGAAGGAAATGTCAGAAGTGAGAAAGCAACATTCCTTCCTTCTACTTTTGTAACTTGACTTCTGAGCAGCATTTGATACTGTGACTATTCTCTCTTCAAACTCCCTCCAGGCTTCCACATACTATAGTGCCCTGGGTCTCATCGCTGACTGTTGCTTTTGAGCATCCCTCATGGAATCCACTTCCTCTGTATGTCCTCCAAAATTCTTTGTGTCAAAGTGAATTCTCTTCTAGCTCTTTTTCTCCTCTCCCTTCACTAGTTTCAACTCTAATCTGCGGGCTATATCTCCAACCTAAATTCTATGCAGAGATTCAGGAACTATATTCAGCTACCTCCTGTGTATCTTTCATTGGACTCCAACAGGTACTTCAGGAACAACATGGCACAAACTGAACTTTCCTTTCTGAAATCATCTTCTCCTTCCAAATGCCCTGTCTCTGTGTTTGTACCTACCATCTATCCCAGTATCCAACAAGAAATCGGAGTGCCATCCTGAACAAAGTTATCTCTCCTACACTCCACTTCTAGTCTCCCAATTCCCATCCCTTTTGTCTTCTAAACATCTGTCAAGTCCATTCACTTCTCTCCCTCTCTACTACAACTAGTCACATTCAGGTAGCCATAACAACTTCCCAGGATTATCACAAAAATCTCTAAACTGTTAAAAATAACAGTCATCTATGATGTTCTCCCCTTTCCCAAACCATCCTTCACACTGTGGCCACATTGGTCTTTCTAAATTGAAAATCTAATCTTGTCCTTCCCAAGCCTAAAATCTGTCCACAGAACCCCACTGCTATTAGGATGAAGTCTATAAGGCCCCACTGTCCAATGTCACAGTCCAGCCAATGCCTTCATTCTCATTTTTAGATATCTTTTACTTCATATCAAAGCCACATTATACTTTCTGGAATTCTTCCAGCATTTATATTTTTGCTGATGGTCTTTCTTATAACAGGGGCATTTTCCCCGACCACAACTTACACGCGTAGAGGAGATCCATGCCTTTGCATGTAGGGGTTTTATGTTTCTCTAGTGTATTCTCATAGTTCTGCAATTCTCCTGTCATGGTCCTTAACCACATTGAGACTTAGCCTTCCTATTATCCATATCAATTAAAAATTTTTTTTTTCAACGTTTATTTATTTTTGGGACAGAGAGAGACAGAGCATGAACGGGGGAGGGGCAGAGAGAGAGGGAGACACAGAATCGGAAGCAGGCTCCAGGCTCCGAGCCATCAGCCCAGAGCCCGACGCGGGGCTCGAACTCACGGACCGCGAGATCGTGACCTGGCTGAAGTCGGACGCTTAACCGACTGCGCCACCCAGGCGCCCCTATTTATTATTTTTTAATGTTTATTTTTGAGAGATAGAGCCAGAGTGCAAGCGGGGGAGGGGCAGAGAGCGAGGCGGAGACACAGAATCTGAAACAGGCTCCAGGCTCCGAGCCATCAGCCCAGAGCCCGACGCGGGGCTCAAACTCCCGGACCGCGAGATCGTGACCTGGCTGAAGTCGGACGCCCAACCGACTGCGCCACCCAGGTGCCCCATCAATTTTAAATATTGATATTTATAAGGTCAGTGAGAATAGGAATCATTCTTTACGACCTTGAATCTGCAGTGCTTAGCACGGTGTCTGGCATACAAAAGGTATTCAATCAATACTATAGAATGGATAGTCTGAATTATGAACCACCAGGAAGGTATATTGGAGCAATACGGTTTTATAAGAGAGTAGATTTTATGTGGCATAGTATATTTTGAATGTTGAGAAATTGTTTTTAATTTATTGAATAATCCTGTTGATGAGATGGGAAATTTATTGTTTAAGGTAAGGGGTTAATTTCTGTTTTTCTTTTTTTTTAATTCCAGTATAATTAATGCATAGTGATATATTAGTTTCAGATGTACAATATAGTGATTCAACAATTCCATACATTAGTCAGGGCTCATCACAGTAAGTATATGCTTTTTTCCCCATAAATTCAAACAATGTGTATTTGAGATATCATACTTTAAAATTAAATTTTGCTTTATGAAAATGTTAATTACATTGTTTTCAATATAATTTCTATAATTTCTATACTTATTTCTACTATTCCTGTTTTTTTTTAAATTCCAGTATAATTAACATACAGTGTTATATTAATTTCAGGTGTACAATATAGTGATTGAATGATTCTATGCATTACTCAGTGCTCATCATAATAAGTGTGCTCTTAATCTCCTTCATCTATTTCACCCATCCTTCTACCCACTTCTCTGGCAACCAATAGTTTGTTCTTCATAGTTAAGAGCCTGATTTTTTGATTGTCTCTTTTTTTCTTTGTTTGATTTCTTAAATTCCAAATATGAGTGAAATCATATGGTATTTGTCTTTCTCTGACTGACTTATTTCACTTAGCATTATACTCTTCATTTCTCTTAGCATTATATTCTCTAGGCCCATCTATATTGTTGCAAATGGCAAGACCTCATTCTTTTTTATGGCTAAGTAATACTCTATTGTTTGTGTATATATATATATATATATATATATATCCTTCCAATCTACAAACAATGGAATATATATATATATATATATATACACCACTTTTTCTTTATCCATTTGTCTATTGATAGACACTTGGGCTACTTCCATAATTTGGCTATTGTAAATAAAGTAGCAATAAACATAGGGGTTTTTAAATTAGTGTTTTTGCTTCTTTGGGTAAACTCCCAGTAGTGGAATTACTGGATCCTATGGTAATTCTATTTTTAATTTTTTGAGGAATCTCCCTACTGTTTTCCCCAGTGGCTGCACCAGTTTGCATTCCCACCAACAGTGCACAAAGGTTCCTTTTTCTCCACGTCCTCACCAACAATTGTTTCTTATGTTTTTGAGTTTAGTCATTCTGACAGGTGTGAAGTGATATCTCATTATAGTTTTGATTTGCATTTCCCTGATGAGGAGTGATGTTGAGCATTTTTTCATGTGTCTATTGGCCATCTGTAGGTCTTCCTCAAAGACATTTTCTGTACATGTCTTCTGCCCATTTTAAATTGGATTATTTGGGGTTTTTTGGTGTTGAGTCGTATAAATTCTTTGTATATTTTGGATACTAATGCCTTATCAGATTTATCATTGGTAAATATTTTCTCACATTCAATATGTAGTCTTTTTGTTTTGTTGATGGGTTTCCTTTGCTGTGTAGAAGCTTTTTATTCTGATGTAGTCCCAATAGTTTATTTTTGCTTTCGTTTCCCTTGCCTTAGGAGACAAATCTAGAAAAATGGTGCTACAGTCAATGTCAGAGAAATTACTGCCTGTGCTCTCTTCTAGGATTTTTATGGTTTCAGGTCTCATGTTTAGGTCCTTTAATCCATTTTGAGTTTATTTTTGTGTATGGTATAAGAATGTGGTCCAGTTTCATTCCTTTTCATGTTGCTGTCCAGTTTTTCCAGCACCATTTGTTGAAGAGACTGTTTTTTTCCCATTGCATATTCTTGCCTCCTTTGTCGAAGATAAATTGATCATATAATTGTGGGTTCGTTTCTGGGCTTTACTCACTCCTTGATCTATGTGTCTATTTTTGTGCCAGTATCATAATGTTTTTATTATTACAGCTTTGTAGTCTATCTTGAAATCTTGGATTGTGATACCTCCATTTTTGTTCTTCCTTTTCAAAACTGCTTTGGCTATTCGAGGTCTTTTGTGGTTCCATACAATTTTAGGATTATTTGTTCTAGTTCTGTGAAAAACGCTATTGGTATCTTGATAGGGATTGCATTAAATCTGTAGATTGCTTTGGATGGGATGGACATTTTAACAATATTTGTTCTCCCAATCAATGAGGATGAAATGTATTTCCACTTCTTTATGTCAGCCTTAATTCCTTTCATCAATGTTTTATAGTTTTCAGAGTAAAAGACCTCTTTTACCTTTTTGGATAGGTTTATTCATGGGTATCTTATTTTTGGTGCAATTGTAAATGGGACTGTTCCCTTAATTTCTCTTTCTGCTTCTTCATTTTTAGTGTATAGAAATGTAACCGATTTCTGCACACTGATTTTGTATCTTGCAATCTTAATGATTTTATTAATCAGTTCTAGTAGTTATTTGTTGGAGTCTTTTGGGTTTTCTACATGTAGTATCATGTATCTGCAAATAGTGAAAGTTTTACTTTGTCCTTGACAATTTGGATGCCTTTTATTCCGTTTTGTTGTCTGATTGTTGTGGCTAGAACTTTCAGTACTATGTCAAATAAAAGTGTTAAGAATGGACATCCTTGTCTTTTTCTAATCTGAGAGGAAAAGCTCTCTGTGTTCCACCATGACTATGATGTGAGATGTGTGTTTTTCATAAATGGCCTTTATTATGTTGAGGTATGTTCCCTCCAAACCTACTTTGTTGAGAGTTTTTATCATGAATGGATGTTGCACTTTATCAAATGTTTTTTCTGCATCTATTGAAAGGATCATATTGTTCTATTCTTTTTCTTGTTGATGTCATGTATCACAATGACTGATTTGTGAATACTGAACCACCCTTACATCCCAGGAGTAAATCCCGCTTGATTGCGGTGAATGACTTTTTTAAAGTATCGTTGGATTTGGTTTGCTAATATTTTGTTGAGGACTTTTGCATTTATGTTCATCAGAGATATTGGCGGGTAGTTCTTTTTTTAGTGTCTTTAACTGGTTTTGTTATTAGAATAATGCTGACCTCATAGAATTAATTTGGAAGTTTTCCTTCCTCTCCTATTTTTTGGAATAGTTTGAGAAGAATAGGTATTAACTGTTCTTAAATGTTTGGTAGAATTCACTGGTGAGGCCATCTAGTCCTGGAATTTTGTTTTTTGGGAATTTTTGATTACTGATTCAATTTTATTGCTGGTAATCAGTATGCTCAAATTTTCTACTTCTTCAGGAAGGGAATTTATATATCTATATCTATATATCTATATATTTCTATATATTTATAACTTTATACATATATATACCTATATCTATATATATCGCAATTTTACAAACATTGTCAAAATTAAAAGGATTTTCTAAATAACCCTAATGTATTCTAATATACTAAGAAGGAAGATTTCAAATAGCATAACATAGTGGTAAGAGTGGTAGATGAAAAATTACAGAATCTGGATGAAAATTCTATTTCGTGTGTTAACCTCAATAATTTGCTATATAATTTTATCTTTATCTCTTAGAGCCTCAAATTTCTTACCTGTTATTAAAAGAATATGTGTGCATTGGTAGGGAGGACAGCAGGATATTAACAATGTTTGTTTTATTTGTTTGAAGACTTTTGTGAGGACACATAGACTGCTAATATCTGGAAGGTGTTATTATTACTCTCATTTATTATTATTGTAGTTATAATTTTTTACTGTTTTTTTATATAGATCTTTACACACACAAAAAAAGGAATTGCAGTGCAATAAATATTATTATAATATGAATAAAATCTGTGTTTTTCTTAGATTATTGGGCAAAAAGTCTATGGGTTAAAAATAATGCATCCATTTGGGAAATATTTCTAAAGATGTGCATCATGATTCTTAAATGTGTTCAGATATCTTTAGAAATATGTGTGATAGTAATCACTAATATATACTTAGTGTTTTCCTGGTATATGATGCTTTGCTATGTGAATTACATTCATTGTTTCACTTCATCCTCCCAACAACTCTGAATTAGATAACCTTAATGAGCCCACTTTACAGATGAAGAAACTGTATCCTGGAGTGGTGAAGAAGGTTATACTTACAGCTGCCATGACTTAGCTGGATAGAAGACTGCATGTCTTGTGAAAGGATGGTTGTGCGTCTGTGTGTGTATACTTTGTGGGAAAATCATGTTTTGGTCTTGAAAATATTATTGACTGAGAAATGTTCTGCTTCAACTAAAGTGTTTCATCTGGATATAAAATTATTTTGAATCTGAAGCCATTTTTGCCATCAGGTCTGCAGCCAAAGTTGTATTTATGCTATTTAGGGATGCAAAGCATTTTCACGATGTTGTAAATGTAGTTGAAAATTTAAAAAGTGTATTTCAAAGGGGATGTTTCTACATACTATTCAGAAGATAAGAAAAATTAAGCTGTTTTGTTTGTGGGAATTCATCTGTTTTCTGGGCATTGCTATTATATCTTTGAAAAGAAATAGAGTCCTTTTAAGATATAGTTAATGGACTCAGAATGTCTTCTTTGAGAGCACAGAATAAGTAGGATGGGATCTATTTGTCTGCACACAAGTAGTAATAACAGAATATTTTCCAATATTCAAGAAATCTTACTTGACCAATATTTATGAGTGTTCAGTGTGGATATATTAAATGAAAATTTGAATTTGAAGGAAAACATATCATCAAAGCAAGAAGGTCTTGGATCAATGGAAGAGGTAAAGAAAAAAAACCAAAAAGGCATATAATTTCTTTCGGAAACCTTTAAAAACACAGCTCAGTTCTGCTTTAGTCACTTTGGCCTTGATTCCCTTTGTAATCTAGAGACAATAAGAAGGTGACTTACATCTTTCCCAAATTCCTTGCCTTATGTCATAATAAAATATAATGCATTATTTAGAATTAAAATAAATATGTTCAACATTTTATTCTAAGATGCATTCTAAAGTCATGAGGGGGTTGTTAATAAAAGCAAAAATCTGCAAATATAAATTGTTCAGTTTATGTACTTTTCATTTTTTCTAAACATCTGATGATTTAGGCAAGCACCAGAAAAACTCTGAGCTTCAGTTTCCTTACCTGTGAAATGAAGAAGTTGAACTATAGCAAATTTTTATATAGGCAAAATTTAGAAGCTACACATTTTTATATAAATAAAATATCAACCTGAGATCTAGCATATAGTCAAATAGACACATATTAGTATTAATGAACAGGGAAGGCTTGCTTTTCTTTGACACTATCTCCTCTTTGACTATATATTTGCCTCACTCCATTCGTGTTTTGTTTTATTACTCAGCATGTCAAAAATAATTAAATTATATTGGTCAAATCAAGTGGTGTGTGTTTGTTAATTCAAATATGAATTTAGGTCTGTTGGGAGTTACAACACAGCAGGTGTGGCATTTTGTCAGAAATTCTCTAGCATCATCCTCACCCACAAGGTAATTTCCTGGCACAATAGAGGTGGGTCTTGATCACTGTAAATAGAAAAGCTGTATTCAGAAGGTCTGCATTTGTATTGAGGAGCAAGCTAGACTGAACGAAGTTTATGTTTTCCATTATTCTTTTCAGTTTTTTGAACAAGATAAACCTCATTCCATAGAATTCATTAGTTAATATTCGAGATTTCTATACAGTGAAAAATTTAATACAGTAGGTATTTTGAAAATTTTACAGATTTCATTAGAAAATCACCTTAATCTGATCATTTTTTTCCAGAAATTAATTCTAACTTCAATTTTCTGCTTGATTTATTGAAAATGTAGCCTATTTTAAGTAAATTTTAATAAATTAGTTTTATTTGGGGGGGAATCATTCGTTGGGCCTTCAAAATTCATTATTTAACAGTTGTGACTTACCATCTGTTCTATATAGAACTTGTTTGTGTGACTTGTCATGCATTTCTGCCCAGAGCCACACATACACAGTCATGGGGGTTTACTTGGCTTGTGCTCCTTATGGGGCCTCAGGATCAGAATTGGCCCTTCAGTTCTTGACACCAAGAGGGATTAACTTGCCTCACCTCCTTGAGCCAGACAAGGCTGGCTCCCTGGAATGGATCAGGGAGGGAAGAGAAATATGCAGATGCCCAGACTCCTAAGATTGTGAGATATGGTAAGAGAAATAGAGGGGGAAAAAACCCAGCTTGTTCAGGACTGCACTTATGCAAACTTCATGACTTAACAGAGATCACTCTGTTATATATAATAGAGTGTATATATCACCTTGGCGGGAATAGTTAGTTGGAAGTCTCACCTGGGAGGTGGAACGCTCTGCCCAGGACCCACATTCGGGACTCCAACCAGGCTGTTCACTGGAGGGCATCCTCAGCCAGAAGGTTGGATGTTGTGAGTACCTGATTTGATTTATTTATCCTTCTTTGTTCTTCTCTATACCTCTCTCCCTCTTTATGTTTATTATAATTGTTTGATTCCATATATTCCCTTTCCTTTATAATTCATAAAGCTTCCCTCCAGAAGCAGAAAGTATGGCTATCGTGAATTATTACTATTCAGAGCGTTGTCTCATTTTAAAAATTATTGCTTGTGTATTTATGTGTTTTTTCCCTAATACAAGGGATGAGAGGGAGGAATTAGAAATACTTTATTATCATAATGTACTTGCATTACCTATGAAGTGGTAGAGTGTTATTTGAAAATTAAGCTGGGTTGGCTATACATGTGTATTGCAAATTCTAGGGAAACCACTAAAAGAAGTTTTTAAAAAAATAGGTATAACTGATGTGCTAAGAAAGGAGAGAAAAAGCAATAATACAAAATGCTTAAATAAAACCATAAGAGGCTACCTCACACCTGTTAGAATGCTATTATCAAAAAGACAAGAGATAACAAGCATTGGTGAGGATGTGGAGAAAAGAAAACCCTTGTACACTGTTAGTAGGAATGTAAATTGATGCCGCCACTATGGAAAATGATGTAACATTTCTTCAAAAAATTAAAAATAGAACTAATGTACAATCCAGTAATTCTACTTCTGGGTATCCGAGGGAAACAAAATCACTACCTCAAAAAGATATCTGCATCCCCATGTTTACTGCAGCATAATTTACAATAGCTAACCAACATGGTAACAACCTAAGTGTCCATTGATAGATGAATGGAGAAAGAAATGTGGTTTATATATACACAGTGGAATATTACTCATCCATTAAAAAGGAAATCCTGCCATTTGTGACAACATGGATGAATCTTGGGGACATTATGCTGAATGAAATAAGCCAGATATATCGCAGAACAGATACTAAATGAGGAACTTATAGGAGGAATCTAAAATAGCAGAGAGTAGAATGGTGGTTGACAGGGCCTGTGGGGTGGGGAAAATGAGGAAGAGCAAAGTGTACAAAGTTTGTAGATGAAAAAGTCCTAGAGAACTTATTCTGTGTACAACACAGTGCCTGTAGTTAATAATATTGTATTGTACGGTTATAAATTTGCTAGAGGGTAGAAGTTAAGTGTTTTTATCATGTAACAATAATAATGAGGGCCGGAGGAAACTTTTGGAGGTGATGGATATGTTTATGGCATATATTGCAGTGATGATTTAGTGGATGTATACTTACCTTCAAAAAATCATCAAGTTCTATACATTAAATATGTCCAATTTTTACATATCAATCATACTTCAATAAAGTGTTGTCTTAATGTTTATTTTTGAGAAAGAGAGAGAGAGAGAGTGTGTGTGTGTAGGGGAGGGGAAGAGAGAGAGGGAGACCGAGGATCCCAAGCCAGCTCTGTGCTGACAGCAGAGTGCCTGATGTAGGGCTCAAAATCACCTACTGTGAGATCATGACCTGATTTGAAGTTTGATGCTTAACTGACTGAGCCATCCAACGCCCCTAAAGCGGTTTTAAGAAATAGAAATAAAATGTTGTTTCATACAAATCCTTTTAGGTTCTAATTGCCTCATTCCCAGAGATTATGCATGCACACCAGGATGGCTATTGTCTGTTCTTCTTGGCTAATAGTTTAAATAACAGGATATAGCTTATCCCCCAATTTGATTTTGTGTGATTTGGTTACTTTTGCTTGTTAAATTTGTTTGTTCAGTTGTAGCTATTGTCTTGAATTATATTCCAAAATGTACCCAAAAAAAAATACATTGATGGCTGAAAAATTGTATTTTTTTTTTATGAAATTTATTGACAAATTGGTTTCCATACAACACCCAGTGCTCATCCCAAAAGGTGCCCTCCTCAATACCCATCACCCACCCTTCCCTCCCTCCCACCCCCCATCAACCCTCAGTTTGTTCTCAGTTTTTAACAGTCTCTTATGCTTTGGCTCTCTCCCATTCTAAACTCTTTTTTTTTTTCCTTCCCCTCCCCCATGGGTTCCTGTTAAGTTTCTCAGGATCCACATAAGAGTGAAACCATATGGTATCTGTCTTTCTCTGTATGGCTTATTTCACTTAGCATCACACTCTCCAGTTCCATCCATGTTGCTACAAAAGGCCATATTTCATTTTTTCTCATTGCCACGTAATATTCCATTGTGTATATAAACCACAATTTCTTTATCGATTCATCAGTTGATGGACATTTAGGCTCTTTCCATAATTTGGCTATTGTTGAGAGTGCTGCTATAAACATTGGGGTACAAGTGCCCCTATGCATCAGTACTCCTGTATCCCTTGGATAAATTCCTAGCAGTGCTATTGCTGGGTCATAGGGTAGGTCTATTTTTAATTTTCTGAGGAACCTCCACACTGCTTTCCAGAGCGGCTGCACCAATTTGCATTCCCACCAACAGTGCAAGAGGGTTCCCGTTTCTCCACATCCTCTCTGAAAAATTGTATTTTGAAACACGAGAGATGAAAAAAGGATAATAGAAACACTCCAACTCAGAATGTAAATGTAAACAGCACTACCAAATTCATAGAAAGGATAAGTCTATGTGATAAAGAAGAGGGTCTGTGTATATAATGATTTTACAGAAGAAGCTAGATAGGGAATATAGCTATAAATGTCTTAAAAGCAGGTTTAATTGGATTGGTAATAAATTTCTTTCAAGTATTGTCTGCCATAAAGTTTTGTCAAATAGTGTCACAATTCCATCACAAAATTTGACATTTTCAAACAAAGAACAGGGATCCCTCTGGTAAACCAATAAAGTTTCCTCAGAGCAGTATAAAATTATGCTTTATAAAATTAAATCGATGCTTTTTGTTGTTAAACATCCGGGAATAAGATGGAAACTGCAGAGGCATATTGAGAGGTGTATGAAAATGCAGCAAAAAATAAAATGAAACAAAATAAAATAATATTAATACATGGATTTCATATTGGAGAAGAGCTTACAATATCAATTCCAAAATACAATTATAGAAATAAGACAAAATTGGTGGGGCACCTGGGTGGCTCAGTGGGTTAAGCATCTGACTTTGGTTCAGGTCATGATCTCATGGTTCCTGAGTTCAAGCCTGGCCGGGGGTGAGCTTAAGCCCTGCTTTGGGATCCATGCTGACAGTGCAGAGCCTGTGTGGGATTTTCTCTCTCTCCCTCTTTTTCTCTCTCTCTTTCTGCCCCTCATGGGATTCTCTCTTTCTCTCTCTCCCTCTGCCCCTCACTCACTTGTACCCTTTCTCCCTCAAAAATAAAAACAAATAAATAATTTTTTTAATGTTAAAAAAAGACAAAATTGGTGAAAGCATTTTCTTAAATGTCTCTGTAGGATGACCCACATGTGGAAGAACAAGTAGTCATTTCACAGGATAAAACATCAAAAAGTGAATATATCAATAACTTTACATGTGTGTGGTGTATATAGGTGAGAGAATTGTCTGTTGACATTTTGTTCTGTTTATTACTAAAAGTCCATGATACAAAAGGAATAATTTTGGTCATTAAGTTAGAAATTAACTCAAGATACAAACAAGAGACTTTGGGATAAGTGTGATAGAGCACAGGCATGGGGAGACTAAGGAAGAGAGTGTTTGTGAATAAGGGAGGTTGCAAGTGAAACCTTATTCACAAGGAAATGTGGGCAGTTAGTTTTATCCTCTCCATTCAATGTTAATGAAATAAGAAAATTACAAATGTTGTTAAATGATGGCCACTAAGTTACATGTTTTTATTTTTGCTGTAAAGATAGAAGCTATAAGCTCCAAATGTTGAATGGATATAACTGTTATTTATCAGTATGCCATTTAGTCACAAGTGACGTTAAAAATGTTGGTATGTAACCTGTATGCTACTTGCTAAGCCAATAAACATATTCAAAGCTGTACCTGCCTAGAGGAACAGATGACTTTTTCTTTGCATGAGGATACCATCAACTAAAACCATATACAGCCAGAACTATGTCCTTTTTCATGGGAGGAAGGGGGGCATATTTTTTAAATGTATACAAAGGCTCAGTACAGGCTAGTGACGTTCTCATAACAGAATCTGAAGAAACCTTGAATAACACTGCAAATTATTCTCATCTTTGTCACTCTCTCTCAAGTTAAGTCATTGTGTTGGGAAAATGAATAGTTTTACACCATAAGATGGCCGACAGGACTAAAACAAGTTCTGGTCTCTGGCTTAGAAACCCCTCTTCCGTGTTCTTCTTGCCCTGTTTGCTACGCGCATGAAATCCACCCCCCCCAAAACACACACAAATATGGAGGTTGACAACTATAAATTACCCTTCCTGCTTGCATTTGGTGCTCAGATCTTTGGAAAAATGGTCTCCTCTGAGCTCTCCGGTGTTAAATAAATCTCCAATCCACCAAGATCTGCAAGTGCCACTTGGTTTTTCCACCAGCGTACCAGCCTGGTTCCATAACAATTGTACCTTCTGCTATTAAGTGTAATAAACTTGTCAGGACAGCTTAGCTTCTGAGAGTTTGGACAGTAAATTGCCATGATAAACCTTGATAGAATGTCTCACTTCATATTTCATTTAAATATCCAGAACTATCTTACAGAATCACCATTCTTGTTGACCCATAATTGTGAAATTGTATTTTCTCATGATAAATAGAAATAGAGTATGTGAAAATCAACAATTGAAAATGTAGCGTGCTCTATAAGCTCAATGTATTCACCATATAGGTAAATAAAATTATTCTTTTGTAAGACTGTAACAGTATCATCCCTCCCATTGATATGAAGCTATTATTATTGTCACCACTATTTATAGAACAATTCTTTTTCCTACATTTTAAAATTATATTGACTCTTATTTTAATTACCAAAATTGACAGTCTTTGTGGCTATTGAATGCATATTAAGTGACCTATGTGGCTAAACTTTGGAATAGGAAATCACACAGAATGTACAAATGGAGTGTGTATGACTCAGGGTATAGTTTCTTGTTGTCTCACTTATTCCACACTCAAGTCAGAAATGATCATAAGAGATGGGACTGAGTGGGCAGAGATCATTTCAATTCAGGTAAGCCTTCAGGTCTGAGATCCTTTAAGTTTTTATTCTTATAGTCAAGCATCACCCTGACAGTAATCAGAAATTATCCATTACTCACTAAACAATCTTGACAATGAGATGTGGGTACTTTGGTCCAGCACACAATCCTCTACTGGATTTTCAATTAACTTGGATTTGGCATACTACCATATATTCCTTGAGTTAATGGTATAAAGAGACTCCAACCAAATGTCAAGCCCTCAGGCATCCCTAAGTCTGAAAGAAAGGTCACAAACTGAGTATTAATCATTTTCTTCTGGTCAAAGTAAGACTATTCAAGACAGTATCACTGATTCAAGCCAGCTATGTGTTGGAAAAGAAACAATGGGTCCAAAATGGAGTCATTTGCCCCCGACTGGAAGCAAAGACTTAGTTTTAGTTTCAATAACTCTCAGAAATGTGACCTTCAAGCAGTCAATTTGAAATTTGCTGATCAGTACAAGTGAGGCAATCTGCATAATAAGACCCCTGCTGTTTGCTTCCCCACAAAAGATGATGATCTGATCTGTTTCACAATCCTTTCTTTTCTTTTGTTAATTACTTCTTTGTTCCACTCTCCCTTTGCCTATAAAGACCTTCCATTTTGGGGCACCTGGGTAGCTCAGTCAGTTAAGCCTCCTACTTCACCTCAGATCATGATCTCAAGGTTCATGAGTTCAAGCCCCACATTGGGCTATCTACTGTCAACAGAGAGCCCACTTTGATCATCTGTCCCCCCTCTCACTGCCCCTTCCCTTCTCATGAGTGTGTGTTCATTCTCAAAAATAAATAAACATTAAAAAAAATTCATTTTGCACAACTCTTCAGAATGTCTCTTTACTAGAAGGGACGCTGCCTGATTCCTGAATCATTAAGTAAAGCTAATTAGATCTTCAAATTTACTTCATTGAATTGTTCTTTAACATATCTAAATAGTCTAAATAAAGGTAGAGAGTTTTATTGACAATACAAAGATAAAAATCATCTTTTTTCTTTGCTTATTTACAAAACAGATTTTTAAAGTAACTTTAAAAACTTGTCATTGTATAATGTCACAAAATATGGAGGTGTAGGGAGATCCAAGGATCCATCTCTCTACTCAAGAAACCCATAATCTGAATTGACTGAATATAAATAAACCTATAACAAGCAAAGGGATCAAATCAACATTCAAATAAAATTTGCAATAAAGAAAAGCCCAGTACCAGATAGACAGCTTTACTAGTCAATTCTATCAAATATTTAAAGAAGAATTCACAGAAATCCTTTTCAAAGTCTTCCAAAAAATTGTGGAATATTTTCTTCATTAATCTAAGAGGCTAGTAATACAAAATCCAAACAAAGACATCATTAAAAAAACTTACAAGCCAAAAATCCCTAAGACTATACATGCAAACATCTTCCACATAATACTAGTGGACTGAATACAGCAGCATATGAAAAGGATTATATACCATGACCATTTATAGAGGATTTATCTCTATAATACAAGGGTACATCAACATATGAAAATCAACCAATTTAATACTCCCTATTAATAAAATAAAGGAAAAATATAATTTCAATTGAGGTAGAGGGCACATGTGCTAAAATTCAACCTACTTTATTGATAAGAAAACAAAAAATAGGAATAGAAGACATTAAAAAGAAAAACCACAGGTCCAAAATGGAGTCACTTATAATAAGAGCCCCAACTCAGCAAACCAAGATTTAACATCTAACCTGACTGCAGTTTCAAACCCCCACCCTTAAATGTAACCTTTAACCAGTCAAATTGGGATTTCCTGGTCCGCACTAGGAAATTTACTGATAGACTGCTTCCATTCCCCTTAGGAATGACCTTCCCAAAAACAATAGATTCTATACTAGCAGTTTCCTTTTCTTCTATCTCCTCTGTACTTTTAAAAACCTTTCATTTTCTGCAGCTGAATGGAGCTCCTTTCTATTTGCTAGGTGGGATGCTGCCCAATTCATGAATCATTTAATAAAGCCAATTAGATCTTCAAATTTACTTGGTTGAATTTTGTTGTTTAACAAAGGGAACATTCTCAACTGGATAAAAGGTATCTATAAAAAACCCACAGCTAACAACATATTAAATGGTGAAACATGAAAATTTTTCCCTGTAGTATCAGAATCAAGACAATGACACCTACTTTTGCCATTTCTATTCAGCATTGTACTAGAAGTTCACAGCAGGGAAATGAGGAAAGAAAAAGAAATAAAAGGCATCCAAAATGGAAAGTAAAAAGTGAAACTATTTCTATTTGAAAATGACATGATCTTATATAAAGAAAATCCTGGGGGTGCCTGCGTGGCTCAGTCAGTTAAGCATCTGCCTCTTGATTTTGGTTGGGGTTATGATCTCACGGTTCAGTTCGTGAGATTGAGCTCTGCATTAGGCTCAGCACTGAAAGCACAGAGCCTGCTTGGAATTCTCTCTCTCTCTCTCTCTCTCTCTCTCTCTCCCCCTCCCTCACTCGTACTCTCTCTCTCTCAAAATAAATAAACATTTATCTTTTAAAAAAATTTTTTTTTTCAACGTTTATTTATTTTTGGGACAGAGAGAGACAGAGCATGAACGGGGGAGGGGCAGAGAGAGAGGGAGACACAGAATCGGAAACAGGCTCCAGGCTCTGAGCCATCAGCCCAGAGCCCGACGCGGGGCTCGAACTCACGGACCGCGAGATCGTGACCTGGCTGAAGTCGGACGCTTAACTGACTGCGCCACCCAGGCGCCCCAATAAACATTTATCTTAAAAAAAGAAAGTCCTAAAGGGTCCACTAAAAATAAATTAGAAATAATAAGAAGTTTTTAGAGGTAATAGATAAACACACATAGTGGGAGTATATAAGATCAACATACAAAAATCAGGTTTATTTCTATATATTAATAATTAATGATCTAAAGGTGAAATTTTAAAAATGCCACTTAAAATAAAAAACTACAATACTTAAGAATAAATTGAAGATGAAGATGCAAAATTAGTATACTGAGAAGTACAAAACATTGTTGAAAGAAATGAAAGAATAAATGGAAAGACATCTCATATTCATGGATTAGAAGACTTAATATTGTTAAAATGGTAATACACTCCAAAACTTACCTGCAGATTCAATGCAATCTGTACCAAAAAACATTCCAACTGTTTTTTTATCAAAAATGGACACGCTGACCCTAATATTTGAATGGTATTACCAGGGATTCTGAATACCCAAAATAATCTTTAAAGAGAAGAACAATGCTGGAGGACAGATGCTCCTAAATTTTAAAACTTACCACAAAGCTACAATAATCAAAACATGGTCAAAACGTGGTCATGGCATAAGGTAAACATATAGATCAGTAGAGTAAAATTGGGAGTCCACAAATAAAGCCATACATCTATGGTTGGTTGACTATCAACAAGAGTGACAAGAAAATTCAATGGGGGAAAGAATAGTCTTTTTAAATAAATGTTGCTCAGACAACTGATATTCACATGGAAAAGAATGAAGTTGGACCCTTACCTCATACCATATACAAAAATAAATTAAAGATCTAAATATAATAGCTAACACTCTTAAACTCTTAAAGAATAGAAGTTAACATTCATGACAATGGATATGACAATGGAGTCTTACATATGACACTAAAAGCACAGTCCACTAAAGAAAAATAGATAAAATGAATGTCATCAAAATCAAACATTTTTGTGTATTAAAGGATGTTATCAAGAGAATGAAAAAACAATTCACAAAATTGGAGAAAATATTTTCAAATGTTACATTTGATAGTGATCTAGTATTCAGAATATATAAAGAACACTTCCAATTCAACAATAAAGGCCAGTCACAGAAGGACAAACACTGCATGAATCCACTTATATGAAGTTCCTAAAGTAGTCAAATCCATACAAGCAGAAATTAAAATGGTGATTACCAGGGGCTGGGGTGGAGAGGAACTGAGGGAGAAATGGATAACTGTTGTTCAGTTTGTACAGGAATACCATATTTTATTGCACTTTGTAGATATTGTGCTTTTATAAACAGTAGGTTTGTGACAACCTTGCATAGAGCAAGTCTATCATTTCCATTTTTCCAACAGCATTTGCTTACTTTGTGTCTCTGTATCACACTTGGTAATTCTCATTATATTTCAAACTTTTTCATTATATTATATTTGATGTGGTGATCTGTGATCAGTGATTACAACTCACTGAAAGCTCAGATGATAGCATTTTTTAGCAATAAAGTAGTTTTTAATTAATATATGTACAATGTCCTTCTAGACATAATGCTATTGCACACTTAATAGACTATAGCAGAGTACAAATGCAACTTTTATATGCACTGAGAAACCAAAAAAATTCATTCGACTTACTTTTTTTGATATTCACTTTACTGCAGTGGCCTGGAACCAAATCTGCAATATCTCCAAGGTATACCTGTAAAAGGTTTCAGTTATGCAAGATAAATTAGTTCCAGAGATCTGTACAGCACAGTCCTACAGTCAACAATACTGTATTGTGCACTTAAAAATTTATTAAGGGGGTGGATATCATGTCAAATATTCTTATGACAAAAAAACAGCAACCAAAAAACCCAAAGGAACACAAGGAAAGTTTTTGAGGTGATGGATGTGTCTGTTACCTTGATTGTGGTGATAGTTTCATGGGTATATGCATATGCCAAAACTCATCATATTGTATACATTAAATATGTGTGCTTTTGTATATCAATAAAGCTGTTTTTAAACACAAAAATACCAATTAAACATGAGCAAAGGACTTGAATAGACATTTCTCCAAAGAAAATATACAAATGGCCAAAAAACACATAAAAAGATGCTCAGCAATATTTGTCATTGGGGAAAAGCAAATAATCAAAACCACAATAATCTCCCACT